>NC_048896.1:8975554-9001450 GCF_011077185.1 Oxyura jamaicensis | reverse complement strand
TTTATTTTATTTTATTTTATTTTATTTTATTTTATTTTATTTTATTTATTTTATTATTTTATTTATTTTATATTTTAATTTTTCACTCATGGGATTATTTAGTATATCCCCTGAAGGCTCGAGTTACTGTAATCAGATGAATCAAAGACAGCAACCTCTGGCCAAGCAGCAGGACATGATGTGGAACTGAGAGGCTATTGTGAAAGAGACAGCAGCTTGCTAAACTGGATCTCTCGCTGAAGGAATTGCTGTGGGGAATGGTAGCCTTACCTGGGCTGACCCTGCTCCATCGCAGTGAGGACAATATGTTCACACATGGTTACGCATGGTCACACAGCTGTTAAAGGAAGATTTTCTTCCCCAGTAAAACCAGCTAGAGTTAACTTTCCTGAACTGTTTTATCAGTGCGTGACAACTCAGCCAATTATGAAAATATAACTGACCTCAGTGAAGCATGGAGTCAGTGTGGGGTGAAGTCTGTGTGGGCATCTTGTCCAGCTCAAGAGCTAGAGCAGAATTGAAGAGGTTTGGAGAAAGGGAAAGAAGACAACTGGAGTGTTGAAGGAGGCTCTACTCAGCAAGCAACTGATGGAATTAGGATTTTGCTTTGCAAAAATCAGGGCTGGAGAGCAGAGACAAGAGTCATCTAAGGAAAATTATGGGAGAAAATCATCTAAGAAAAATCGTTTCCAAGGAAATCAAGAAAGGATTGAAGGATGCTAGGTAATGACAGTTTATGGTTTCTAAAAATTTTTGAGCCAGAAAAAAAAAAAAAAAAAAAAAAAAAGACAGAAAAGGAAGGTGGTAAGCTCCCCTGCTCCAGTACTGAGGAGTCTCGAGGAGTCTCAGTAGAAGGTGATGGCTGATGGAGACAACAGCCAGAGAGGAAAGATTATCCAACAGTGCACCAAAGTAACTGAAGTAACTTGCCTAAGGACCCAGAGCAGCGTCAATGGCAAAAGAAGACCCAGTCCACCCAGCAGTCACTGCTGCCTTGCTCTTACTGCCAATTATAATGGCAGAGGTTTAGTTACTGTACGTACCTCTCTGCACTGGGCTGAAATAAAAATGGCATGAAAATGACAATAGGCAGGGAAAGCAAGTAATTCAAACAGGAGAAAGTCAGCAGTATTTTAATGGTTTATCCAGAAAGCCCCGCATAAATGAGACAGTGATTGCAGTTGAGCTGATGTGGGAGAGCTGCGGCATCTCTGAATCTGTGATCCTGTAGTGCTCCCACAGCATTCCAGCTAGCCACTAAGTCTGTTTTTCCTTGTTATTCCTGCACAGGCAATTGCTGCTTTTCTGTGAGTACAACAGTTGGCATTTCCTTACTCCTTGTGTTCTCCGCCAGTTCATCTGTGTCTCATGGGACAGGCAGGGCTTGGCAGCTGAAATAACCAGGCACCTGGCTGCAGTCACTCAAAAATGGGAACACCCTAAAATTTTGCTTCTGTCTTCCAGCCATGAAATGGGAAGATAGCTTTGGGCTTCCTCTGCCTACCCACAGCATTGCTCAGAAGAGTTTTCAAACCAGCAGGGAAGATTTTCCATCCAGCCTCTAGCTCACAGAAGTGTCTGTGAGGCCATAGCTTCGTAGTTGGTGAGAACAAGTTCCTGCATGCAAGGCTGTGTGTGGGGAAGGTGGTCAGACCTGGTGGAAAGAAGAGAGCTGCTAATCCTTTCCTTCACTTACAGGGAGTGCTGCTTTGTGCCATTTCCCTTTGCTTCCAAGGATGGCATCTGCAAGTGCGACCAGATGGCCTGGGGTGGATGGAGAACAGGCGTGTGAGCAAGCAGGGGAGCAATCACTCATTTTTATTGCTGCCAGAATTTAGATGGCAGCAGAAAAAAAGCAGCTGGGTACAAATAGTGCTACTGCTAGGAAGCTTGTGCACAAGCACAGAGCTGCACTTTTGTTTGTGGGAGCCCAGGGTGGAAGGAATGGACTGCCTCCTCACCTGCAGGAGTGCTTAGGCAGTGTGCTCACCTGGGTGCAGCTTTGAATGCACTGAGCAGAAGGGCCCAGATGCATGGTTTTGTGATTGCAGTGGTATTGTATGAGGCTGGGTGCAGACTGTGCCAGGCAGGAAATGAGGGGTTTTAGCAGGAAATTTAGTGGTTTTCTAAGCTGGACACTTGACTGGGTGTCTCATGTCACATCCCAGAGGAGTGCTTTTTTTAGGGAGTCTTATTTAGGAACAGTTTAGAAATGGTCTTTTGCAGCCCACCTGTGTCCAGCTTGGGCCATGAGTGAGAGCTTAACAGTAAGCCAAATTGGGGGGGAGCAGCACAGCTCCTCAATTGCAGCACATTTGGGGAGCTGAGAGGTTATCCGGCATCACTGGCTTGGGCAGCTTGGCCCTGCTGCTGCTGGCAGGGTGCTACAGTAGTGGTAGGAGCTGGGTGCAATTGTGTTGATGGTGTGCAGTGAATACCCACTTTGGTGCTCTGAAAAGGTAGATCCCCTCTCACAGTCACAAAAAGAAAGCCTGCAAGGCAGCTTGTAGCCATGAATATAGGTTTTACTTTGCTTTCAAAATACTTGAAAATTATTCAAAGAGGAAAACAAGTAAGCAAACACCAAATAGGAGCCAAAAAGGCCAAACACTGGTCATATTTACAGAAAAGACTGGGAAGGCAGACAGCAATGTGGGGGCTAGTAATACAGTGGTGTATTTGATACAGCTGTTGATCAGAGAATGATGAATGCCTAGGGGAAAATCTAGGAATATGTAGAACGCTGCAAATTAATATTGGTTGTTTGACAAAGACTGAAGTAATGAGAGGAATCTGCCATGTTCCACCTGTTCAGATAGAGCTACTGGGCTGTGAAATGACAGATCAAATTAATGTGCCAGGCAGAAAGGCTGTAATGAGAGACTTTGATTGCTGAGGCATTGTTTAGACCCTGGAGCCTGTGACCTGGGAGAAGAGAGGAGGAGGGTGATCGCTGGAGGGATCCTGGGTTCATCTGGAGGGTTTGAGCCTGGGTGTTCCTGAGTGCTTTACTCCCTCCAAGGTTTTGGAAATGATCATTTTGGATTGATGTTTCCATGAAAATCAATTTGGGTGAAATGTTTTGATGCTTTCCTGCTAAGGAGGTCAATAGTAATTAGATACAGAATTCATTTGAGTTTTCTCCAACAAAATCCTTAAAAATGTTTTCACGAGTGTTTCTGCATAAGTCAAAATGTTTCTGGTAATCTTTGGCCAGCCTGCTCCCCTTGGACAGGGACACAATAGCCTGGATGCCACAGTGTGGAGCTTATGGGGCAGGCAGTCCATCCTTGCTCCCAGCACCCGCCTGCGAGGCTGCAGTTCTAGGGGATAAGTTGGCATTTTATCTCTTGCACCTCTGGCTGAAAGTTAGATTCTCTGGTCCTGCTTAGCATGCGGCAGCACTGAGCCAGTGCTCCCCTTGCTCATCTAGAGCACTAAGATTCATTAACCTCCATTTATCAGCTCTTGCCAGGGAAATGGTGAATAATGAGGCCTGGTTCAGGTAATGAAATGATCTCCCTCTCACATCTGATTACATTGCCTCTTATTATTTCTTCAGTGTGTAATTTTGTTTCCCTGGAAACTTGTTTTGTAAACACTAATGACTGTGCAGTTATGGCCCAAAGTTAAACTTCCCAACAGTGCTGCAGGAGTCTGGTGAGCCATGTGGCCAGGCTGTGTGTTACCACATGTGCTTCATTTGCTAATGTGGGGATGGAGACAGCCTCTGCCTCTTTGCTGCAAGGTACACAGAGCAGCACCAGGAATGTGTAGCCTTTTGCAACCACCAGGAACAGCTTTTATCATTTTGATCAGGTGCCATTGCTGTGATTTAGCCTACCTAACTGTCCCTCTTCTCTGTTGAATTTCTCTCAGAGATATCTACCACGATCCCTTTGTATTTGTAGTTTGTTAGCTAAGAAAAATATACATTCCTCTTTTCTTCCCCTCCCATTATTTAATGTATTTTTCCTCCTTTCTTCAGTAGCCAGAGCAGTGCAGATTATTCAAGATATCTCATATAAGTATTCTAAGTGTGTTTTCTCTCTACTGGAATGACTTTGCTTGTACATCTTGTATTTTCATGTGCTTTTTCAGCAGCATCTACTTGGCAGCCTGGAGTCATCCTAAGTTAAAATACTGCATCCAGAATTCTTATCCTTAGCTCCAAAGAGATGTATACTCTTTGCCCAGTTTCTACAACATAAGCCCTCAAGTTCATCCAGTTTTCCTATGACTTCCTTCTCATTGACCTTTGTGTAGACTTGGTGACACCATCCCCACTTTACCCACTTCCTTCTCCAGCTTACGATTTTTATGAGTATTTCTCTTTCTCCAACCATAGTGTTTGTAGCTGTGGAGGATGTTTTACTGAAATCTAAGCAAATGAGAGCTGCCCACCTAACATAGGTAGCACATGGCTATATATCTGTGATAAGATATGTCTTGTACAAACCTTTCTTGCAATAAGACAGCTCATTGCCATGGCTTGTATGTTTCCTTGACATACACAGTCCAGAAAATGCAGGACAACTTTGTATTATTTTCAGAGAAGTAGTCTTGTCTATGGAGGATGTAGCTAGCTCCTGGTCTGCTAGTAATCATTATATGTCTTTGCAAGACATAGGTCATAAATTTGAGGTGGCACCTGGCCCTTCTATGAACTACCATGGTGTGCATTGCTGGGACAAACCTGAACCTGGGACAGTGCCTCCCCTGTGTTACCCAGGATACATTTGCACAATTGCTCCTGTATTGATTTCACACATACTCAACCAGTCACTAAAAGGTGAAATTTGAACCCCATAGTGCAGGGGCTGATAACAATATAGGCAGTTTATTGGCCTGATTGATAGTATGTGACTTCTCCGCAGGAGCTGAAAAAATGAAAGTCATCCATATTTTAAAACAAGTGTGGGGAAAAGACATTTCCACACATAATTGTTCAATCAGTTTAAATTAGGTTTATTTTTTCCCCAAACTATCAACTAATGGACTGAAAAATTTCTAAATGCGTCTGTTTTTGAAGACAATGCCATTTTTCTCAGGAAAGAAAATCATTAAGTGACAAGTGAGCAACCAGTCTGTCCTTGTCAGTGTGTTTCTCAGCTTCAGCTGGGGAAACAGGTGTGGAAAAGGTTTAATTTAAATGGTTTTCCACACTGTGAAATGTAAAATGTCAGGATTTTGATGGTTTTGTTTTCCTCGTAGGGTTTTGCACATTTATGCTACAGAGTGCAGTTGTGCAGTATTCCAGAAATAAGTAACCTGGTGCAAAGCTCAGAATACATTAATTTCCTTAGTTGTAAAACTTGCAATTTCATCACAATGTCTTGAACACCTTGCAGCATTTTCCATGAGTTCTGGGTTCTTTGCTACTTGCACATGGCTCCTCATCAGCCTCTCCATGATGAAGGCAGTCCTAGGCGGCCACCACACATTTCAGCCCATTGGTAGGTGGCTGCTGAGTGTCCCGTTTACCTTTGTGCTGGAGGCCATATGACATTTCATTGCCTGTATATGACCACCCCAAACCCTGGGGAAAGGTCATACCCGGGCTTTGTCAGAGTAATAGAATTGTTTTGCCTTCACTAGCTTTGTCCTTCTGACCCCATCTGTTATAAACCATGCACTTTGCACCAAGTGCATTCTAGACCCCTCCCATGTCCCATTTTTATCCTTGTTTGCAGAGGTTAGTGATTCTAGGTCCAGCCCACAAGCTCTACCTAATTTGACTGCTATTAAGACAATACATAACTGTGTTTTTCTGTGACCAACAAATATTATATTGCATCATAGCAAGTGACATATATCCTATTGCTTCTTAGATAAAAACCTAGACCTGATTGAAGGGAACAAAAGGGTTGTAGCTTATTGATCGTCTTGGCTTCTGCAACATCCCTGTTCATAGGTGCTTTCATTACCAGCAGGAGAAGGAGGACTGCACTCTCATACGGTTCCAGAAGTGAACACACCTTAACCAGCAAAACATCAGCCCTGCTAACTGTGGTTTGAGACCCCTAAGAACAAATATCCTTGATTGCAGAGAAGGTGCATCTTCTTAGATATGAACCATTTGTAGATTGTAGTGTCAGACACTTCTGCTCAGACCCAACACACTCAGGGCTGATTGCATAAAATTATTAAATACAACAGCTCAGGGAGGAGGCCAAATCATGCTCTGTCTTGTGTTAATGACTGAGATAGATACCAGCTCAAATCTTTTTCACCTGGGGAAAATGACTGCTCCTGTTGTAGAAAATACCCATCAGGTTACATCAATTATCTTTCCCTATCAGGCAACTGATGGCAAAAATGCTCATATAAGGTGAATTAGGCAAGATTTGCCAAAGTAAGTGGAGTTTTTTTTAGTAGTGTTTGGTGTCTTATTTATGGGTGCTATATGTTTTATTTTTTTAATGTGAAATGATACTATCAAATTTGAAGTAATAAGAGCAATAATAGAAAACACAAGAAATTTCAGCAACTATGGAACTGGGTAGATGAATTTTGATTTCATTTTTAAAAGCAACATTGAAGTTTAAAATGGAAAGGGGTTGGGGGTGTCCTTCACCATCACTACTCTCTTTTATTAGATGCCTTGTTTTATTGATAGCACTCAAGATCATAAAAAATGAACCCAAGCTTCCTGAAGTGATTAAAGCCTCATGTTGATGATTGGTTTTGGTGCTACAAAACCTCTAAGCCTAGGTTTGCTGTAAGATGCCATGATTGTTCCTCTAATTTGACTTGGCCTTGGTGAGAAAAAGTTATGGAGTTTTAAGTTTCTCAGGATTCAGTTTGGAGGAGATAGGAGGAGAGAACAGAGGCGCTCGGAGTACTGATCCCTGAAGAGGAGGGATGGGTGCTTGGGCTCTGCACGTGAGTGAGATATTCAAAGCAATTCATTGCTCTTGCTGTGTTAAATTTTATTCCTGGAGAACACCTAGTTGTGTGGAGGAAGGTTTTTTGTCTCACTTAGAATTTCACAAGGCACAACCTCATCCAGAATTGTTTGTTTAACTCTGCTATGAACAAAAGCAGAGCTCTGTAGCACATTTAATTAGATGGGGGGAAGGTAAATAATTTGATGATAAGATTATCTTCTGCTCCTTATTGCCATCCTGATACATAAAAACTTTGTGTGGTATGTTAAGCAGAACCTGATGGTAGGCCACTTAGTTATGAGTACAGTGCATGTGAAAACAATGCAGTAATATTTTTTCAGTTGAATACTCCTGTGAATTCTTTTGTGAATATGAGTAAAAATGCTGTGTAGTCTTATGAAAATTAACCAGGAGATGTAAAGAGGTAGCCCTGCCTGGGCTTTTTGGAGGAATAAACTTTCATTCCTGTGACTATCGAAAGCAGATAAAGAAGTATAAGTGAAGATGACCTGGGTCCAAATTATTCATTGCTGCAATAATTTGGCAATAATCAGGATTAAGGTGATGGGAATGACGCTATAAGGGCAGTCAGAAATCAAAGAGTAATGTATTTTATATTGTGGCTTTTCGATTCCAGTTCTATAAAGGCTTTTGTGTACATTTAGGGAGGGGAGGATGATTGACTGCTAATCCTGTTTGCAAGAGCAGAGTCTGAGAAGGCAGAAAGGATGTTGAGGGTGATGAAGAATCAGGAGGGAGTCTTGTGAGGTTTTCTGTGTAGTTTTCCATCTTCAGCACAAGCACCAGTGTGCAAAGTCTGTAACTATTTATCACTCTTGCAGAGAAAAGAGAAATGTCATGATTGTCACTGCAGCTGCAAACTGTCTTCTGTTTTATCTGAAGTAGCCTGCTCCTTTGTAACTCGAAAACCTTAAGACCTGTGCTTTCCTTGTGCAGCGAGGGTCAGAGAAAGCCTGGGAGGTGTCTCTACAGCTACTTGCTGTGTCTTATCTGTACTGTACAGGGCTTGTTGAGGAGCTGGGGCCTTTGTCTCCTCCTGGCAGAAGGACGTTGGCAGAGGACGAGGTGGTGCCTTAAGCCTGGTTTTGCTAATTTTGCATGCCTGAACAAGTTGTTACTGCTATATAATAAACTCCCTGTCTGCGAGCTTAACGATCATGAAATAATGGTTGTGCTCTGATAATGAGACACTGATGGGTATCCAGCTATGTCTGGATGATGGGAGTGGAAAAAAAAAAATGAGCCTTACAGGGATGTTTTGTAACCTGGGCAGGGGGGACATTCACTTTCCAGGCATAAAGCACCTCTCTGAGGAAGGCTAAGAACATCAGGCTGCATATAGGAGCCTTGGTCCAAGAGTACTCTGCATCTTTTGTCTGTTCAGGAAGGCAAGGTGCTCAAGATGCTCTAGGTCAGAGAAAGATCCATGGTGCACAAGGGAAAGTTTGATTTCCTAACACAGTGGTGTGTATAGCTTTTTATTAACTGTCTTGCACTGCAGAGCAAAACTCATCCCAGCGATAATCGTTCCCAGTGCCGGAGAAATGAGTAAAATTCAGGAGCAAATAACTGCCTTTGTGGTTTCATGAGGACCTGGGTGTCTTTGCACTTCTAAATTCTGACATAATAAATCCTGAAGTGCTTTTTTGCTCACAGCAGACATGATTAATACAGCTGTTAGCCGGTGTGTTTTTTAGAGGAAACAATTGGCAGTCCCTAGGTGGATAAGCACTGGAGGCCTGGAAACCCTGTGATTTTCTCTGCATTTGAGAAGCTGAGAGATAAAAATGATATATATATATTTCTTCTTTTAAAACCCAGACTGGGACATAAGGTAAAGACAGTCACTTTTGCAATAAACACTTTCAACATATCTGTTAAGGTGGAAATCACAGCAGCTCACCCTGTCACCTCCTGCCCACCTGCCCAGGCAGTGAGGGATGTCTGAGTGGACAAGGCCCGTTTTCCACTCAGCAGCTCTTCTGTGAGGTGAAAACAGGGCCTGAGGGGATGCTTAGACATGCTGAGCCCTGTAAAATTTATGCTATAAATGCAGCCTTCTCTTCTGCACACCCCATCTCCCCGCCATTGCAATCCTGATCAGGACACTGACTTTACCAGGTTTCTCTTCTGCTTCTTCCAGCATAATCACAGCCACTGATTTCTGCTTGTTTGCAGATCTAGTTTGCAGCTGGAAGCTCAAACCACCATTTATTTTCTGTATGGGTTCCTAATCTGGAAATGGATCTAATTTGCTTTACTGAATTACACGCAAATTAAGCTAAACACATTGTGTAATGTCCGGATGCATTGTGGAGCTTTCATGAAAAGAGGAAAAGGAGCATTTGTCATTGCTGCATGTTTCTTCTTTCTTCAATATCAGTAACTTTGTGTTCTCAAAAATATAAAATGTCTCTGTAAACACTGGAGTTTTTCCTTGGGGCCAGGAGCTGGGTAGCTGGAGATGCATCTGTTTTGCATCTTTCATCCTCTCAGCCATAAAAGAACATCCTTGCCAACATCCTGAGCTCTATCCCCTTGCAGTTCCTCCCCTCACAGCTAGACACACTTTGGTTATCTGCAATATTGCACTTGATAGTATTATTAAATAGTTCTGAACATTTTCCTTTTGGCAATAGCTTCTTCCCTCTTGAATGGAATTTTTTCTTCTTGTAAATCAGCTTTGGAGCCTCGTACATTTAAGGAAAGTAAATACTTCAATGCTACAAATGAGAAAAGTATTTTGTATTTTCATTTCCTGACCCATCAGGGAGATTTTTGTGCAAACTACAGGAGAAATGTCAAAGTGAAAAAAATGGCATTGTTTTTGGTTCGTTCTCTGATTAGCACAGCTGATGTTATAAAGAACACCCAGCACTAGTCAGACTTTGTGGAGACTGAATTAAAAGAGGACAAATTCTTCAAAGGTTAGTGCTACTATTCAATGACCAATTGTACTCCCTGACAAATACTACATCACCTGAGGTCTTTTACATGATATCTTAGTTTACTGATTTAAACCATGTCTGAAATATATTTATTTTCTAGGAAAGTTCGCTGTTTATATGCGGGACTGTCATGATCCCAGGATGGGGTCACCATGTGCATTTACAGCCACAAGCATTGCCTTTTAGTTTCCCTTCACTAAACCATGTTTATTCTGAGACAGCGGAAAAGACTTTCCTCTTCACAAAAGCTATTTAACAGGACTGATTTGCAAGATTATTTTTTTTTAGCTGAGAACAATTAAGAACTCTAACAGCTTAACTGACTGTGATAATTAACAGTTACAAAGCCCATCTTTGTGGAGAATATAGCATGCTGTCCTATTTTAGTCCTCGCATAATAAAGAGTGAGGGGAAAAAAAAAAAATACTCATTGATATCCAGAGCAGTTCCCCAGGATGGTGAGCCTGGTGGAGAGCCCACGCTGGGTGTGAGCTGCCACAGCAGCCGTCCCTGCCTGTGCAATGCCGGTTAGTCACTTTGACAAACACGGGCAATAAATTTAACTAGTCATCATGACGCAAGAGAAACTTTTGGCAGCCAATGTGGAAAAGCGTGCTACTCCCCACTCACAGGAAGCGGTAGTTTTATGTAAATAACTTCTGGGTCAACCTTCTGGGCTCCAGCCGGTGCCCCGGCCGTTTGCAGGCAGCAGCCCAGGATGCTGGGGAGGCTCTTGGGCAGCAGCCCTAGGCTGTGGTGGGGGGCGGCTTGCCCGAGCACCTGGGGCCCCCACGCTGCTCCGCTGCTCCTGCGCCCTGCCAGGGCCATCGGTGACAAAGCCAAGGGTGTGCAGGATGTGGTGCGGCAGACAGCTAATCCAGGTGGGTAGGAATGCTTTGGTCACTGTTTCATGCTGTAGAATGGAGGGGAAGGTGTTTTGTTTCTTTTTCCAGGAAACAGCTTGACAATGACCCTTGTTGCCAGTGCTGCGTTGGGGTTATAAGCATTGCTGAGGCACGCAGAGAGAATCAGGAGTTCCAACTAGCACAGTACTCAGGAATACAGATTTTTGTGTTAAATAGTCCTTCTCCTGTGGTGGCAAACAAAGAGGCATCTCACGTCCCGTAATCTGTTAGTTAAAAAAGAAAGTAAAAGTTCCTCCTCACACCCAGCTGCTGGGTTTGTGGTGGAGGATGGGTGCACACCCCCACACATTCAGGGATGGTGATGCCTGCCACTGCCATGTCCTATCCCTCCCCTCCCAGCACACATTGCAGGTAAGGGGTATGTCAGCTCAGACAGGGACATTGGAGTGGCTCAGTGCAGTAACTTAAAGGCAGTGGATGGGTTTATTGCTCCTCCTAGTGAGAAGGAAGGTCAGGTCCATGCTTGGGCATCCTTCTAGCCTGATCTTCCCATCAGGGAGCTGCTTGGTGCCCCTTCCAGATGAGGTCTCTGTACCAGGCAGCCCTTCCTGCAGTGGGCAATCTCACTGGCACAGTTTCTCTTTATAATCCATACCATCAACTCCTTGCCCATGCCTTTGCAGATTCTTCACCCTAGCAGACCAGGCTGTGTGGGGCTGCTGGTGTTTCCATGGAATGGATGTGGCTGTCTAGAAAAGGGCTTTGCCCTTGTTTTCCCTGAGATGGAGCCTCTCCTTTTAGCAATCCATTCTACTGCTGTCTGCAAATCAGATTCAGACTCTCACTGATATTTCAGATGTCTCTCTCCTGGTCTCACTGACACTGGTTAAGAAAAATATGAGAAGCAGGAGATTAAATTTACCCGGGGATTGTAGTACCAAGATTCACACCTGGAATTTTTCAGCCACTCACAAGACCTGGCACACATGAACACGCCTGGGGCCAAGATGCTTAATGTAATTTCACCTTTCAGCACAGGCAGGAGGAGATGCTCTGTGCCCTCTTCTCTATCTGCAGTGATGTCCTTTTAGACAAGCACCAGTAATTCCTACAACACCCAGCGACTAGGGGACACTGGGAGACCGTCCATGTTCATGTCCATCCCTTTCTGTGTGCCCTGAGGCATGCCTGCCTCCTCCACAGGACTCTGTCACCCACAGAGCACTACTAAATACCAGTCTCACATTTGCAAGTACAGGGCATCATAATCCAGAATCTTTTGTGCACCCTGCCTGGGTGCATGAGCAGATCCAGCTGCCTGACAATGATTGCCTATATGGATGTGCAAGTCAAAAACTGGGTTTTGGGGTAGCCATCATTTACCCTATTTTCACAGGGTTTCCCTGCCACTGGCCAAATTGTGGCCTGTCATTGGGCTTGTTTCTGTCAAGAGGCACCGGAGTCTCTTTCTCATCATTCTCACAGTGACAGCATGCTAATGGCATCACTGCAGTAGTCTGCTGGGGTGTAATGTATCTTCATTAGATTACAGCGATGTGATACCCAGCTTGCATGAGAACAACAGCCTCCCACCAGGCTGTATTTTAACAGACCTCATCTCTCTATCAGCACTTTCCAAAGGAGATGCTGTTGAGGACTTATTAGTGCTGCTGGCAGTGTGCTGAACTCACTATTTAAAAGCAAGATGCAAGCAGGGTGAGAACATGCTGTGGGCTTGGGGTGACTTCAGCCTCGCATCTCCTCCGCCTCTTAATAAGGAATGTTGGAGAGATTTTTAGTTTTAAACCCATTTAAAATAAAGAAAATGTATATTTTTAATTTGAATAAAGTCCAAACATAACCAAGTATCTCATACCAGCTACATAATCCCATTGACATTAGAAGGCACATTTGGCTCTCACAGAACAGAAAAGTGCTATTCTGAACTTTGAATCATTTTCCTCTGAAACTATATTTTTTTCTTCTCTTCCTTTTCTTAAGTTTAGCTCACTGTCACCTTTTGTAAAATTTCTTAAAGGTTACAAAGCATTCAAAAATGAAAGAAGACCTACAGATTTTGATAAAAAGGTCTTAGTATGGGCAGGACGCTTTAAAAAGGAGGAGGACATTCCCAAGTACATAACGTAAGTATATGTAAAACCTTTTTCCTTCTGATATTAAATTCATTTTGCTTGAATGATGCTTTTGGATATGAACAGACTGAGACCGCAGTCTGCATTAGTCAGAAGTGTGTTTACAGGGTGGGTGTTTGTGGACTGCCACGCTTTTGGGGCTTGTTGCTACTGGTGTCCAAAAATAATCCCAACTTTTGGGAGCATTAACTCCTTGTTATACCGTGTGAAGTGTACTTGATTCACTTATTTTAGGTAGCATAAGTTTCAGACTCAGCTGAAGTGTCTCTTGCAAGGCAAGTAGCTTTGTAGCTCAGAAATTACCACGGTAAAATGTCATCTAACTTGGGTTTTTAACATTCTTGGCTAGCTTTTATTGATTAGCAATTAATAATGCTACGTACATTTTAAAAGGTTAGGGCTATACGCAGCCCTGGTGACAGACATCTGTGAAGAATTCCTCATGTCTTGTCTGTGGTTTTACACTACATGATATCTCATGTCCTGTGGAATTTTGTTAAAGGATTGTATTTCATTTCAGAGACCTAATGCCTCCAGACTTGTGGCATACTGGGGGCTCCTCCACTTGGCCTTCCCCTTGCTAAGTAAAGAAATCCAGAGCTGGGTAGGGTTTCATGAATGACTCAGGTTGTCACAGTGTAGTCTCTTGCAAGTGTGAATGGTTAGCTAAATGCTGTGAGTCACTCATGGAAGGTGGAGATCTCTCAGCAATGGCTGTGAACAGTTGTTTCTGGAGACAAGTCTGGACGGATGCTGCAGTTGTGTGCTCCAGCTCAGGCTCAGCCTCTCACTGCAGCAGATACAGGTGTGCCTGTTGCCAGCTGCCTGGCAGAGGGCTACATGGTAGCAAGACAGGGCTGCAGAGCACTTCATGCAGCTGGAAAGGGCCTGTGGCTACACATGCAATCACCACTTGCTGTGCCTCTTTGCTGCATGAAAGCTCTCTGTTGTTCTCAGCCAAAATGCCATACGCATGCTTTTATTCCACTGTGAGTGGCATGGCATGGCCCCAGTGTCTCCTCATACTGTGCAGCACCCCACACTGTGCCCTGCAACTCCCAAGAGTGAACCTCTTGTAATTCTATTATCATGATGAAATTGCTTTTCTGTCCTTGTAATTTTTAGCTGTTCACTCTGTTGTGAAAGAAAATACAAGAGCAGAGTTTGTGCTGTTGCTCATCAACAGCTGGGAGTAGCGATACCTGACTCCATGTGTGTGAAGGGGGTTGGCCAAATCTTTCCTGCATAGGCTTTTTTTTTTTTTTTTTTTTTTTTTGAGTCCTCTAAGCACTTGGAGAAAGAGAAGGTTCAATTCACAGTACATAAGAAGGTAGTTGCTGGCAGATTTGAGGATTCATTACCCAGCTCCCCATGATCTTATTTCCCACATGCTGCTACAGGATGGAAAATCTGCTCTGTCCTCCACAGGTCTGAGGTCCTCGATGCAGCAAGGAACAGTGTGAGGATAAAGGTTTGCTATATCATGATTGCATTGACCTTGCTGGGCTGTTTGGCCATGGTAATCACAGGCAAAGAAGTGAGTATTGCTTCTGAGTGAGGTGAACTGATCCACTTAATGTATGGTCTGCGTATGTTCTTTTTAATGCTCTTTTTAAATAAGCAGCTGGGTGACAGATAGGTGTTGAGGTTATGTCCATATTAGCAATATTTGCATGGGATCTCTATCACCATATTCTCCTGAGGAGAGACTGACACAGGGAAACATAACTTGCTTGTTAATGTGTTCCTTCTGACCTACTTTACCGTAAGCCAGTGCACTGCAATGCCCCATATCGTGGTGTTTCAGCAGGAGGCCAGTCCAAAGGTTGTGGAGCAGCTCAGACAACAGCAGCAGAGCCTGGTCCTACCCTGCAGCAAGGGGTGTGGGGCTCCCATGGCTCTGCACAGCTAGCTGCTGGGCCACCACGGCCACTAAAAGATATGAGACTTGTTTCTCACATCCCACTGGTGGGGAGGGAGGGTCTGCAGCTAGACTAGCATGTCCCAGCTGCAAGTGCTGTGCCCTTCTTCCATCCTGCTTGAGCACCTGTAAACATCAAGCTGTGTGACTTTTCTACTAGTTAGAAGCTGGAAATGATGACAGTTTAGTAAAACAAGGAGACACAGTGTCTTTCACTACAAAATATCAAAAAGGACAGTGTGATATCAAAGCAAGTGGTGCAAATACAGGGAAATTTAGTGATGGGAAATGTGTGCATGCAATGAATTTCACCATTTCTTTTCAAAGGCTGCCAAAAGGGATCACACACTGCTGAGGATGAATGAACAAAAGAAGGCCAAATGGAGGGCTGAAGTGGAAAAAGAGCAGGAGGCAGCTGCTGTGAAGCCACAATGATCAGGAACAGATTTACAATAATAGCAGGAGATAAGTGACTTGCACACATGGCATACATACCTGTTTTCATTTTATGCTTTGGAACTTTTTCCCTGCAACTCTAACAGGGCAAAGACTTTGCTTCTTAAGAACTGCTCTATATGAACTGTGAAACTCCTATGGAAACTCCAACTGCTTTCTGTGGACTCTGGTCTTAGTCACCATGTTCAGCTAAAAAGCAGATGTCTCTAAACTGGGAAGAGTGAGAGGGACGGGTGCAGGATCTCTGGATCAGCTTCTTGTGGCGCTCTCAAAAGTGACACAGAGCCAGGAGAAAACAAGTCTGAAAAGTCTTTTGAAACCAGAAAGAGGTCAAAAGTCTCTACCTCTGAGCCTACTGTCACTGCTGTTCCCTCTCCCTCCCTGCGACAGGAGGGAAGGAGGGGCACGAGCACAGAGGGGCTGGGAGGATGGAGGGGTGTGAGCAGACCATTGTGGCTGACTTGGGCCTGAAGGGGCCTTGTGCCAGAGGAGCTGATGATGGTGTGGAGTGGTAGTGTGGGCTCATGGAGTGGTTTGGTGGCTGTGGGGGAGCTGCCCTCCTGGGAACCCACACCCTGCACAGGGAGCCTGTCTGGAGGCACCACTCGTCCTGTTGCACTTCACTGGGTTTGCTTTTCCATCTTCTGCTTCCAGTCATTGTCATGAAAGCTCCATAGCTTTGCTTAGTTGTGATTTTAGTCAGGATTAATTGTTAAAACATGGTTTGCTAAAACTGAATTCTTTTTAATCACCATAGTTCATTAACTTACAATAAAACAGCTGTCCAATTACATCTAAAACAAACACTTGTCTTTACAGCTTCATCTAAAGTGTCACCAAGCTCTCTTGGATGTTGTTTAACAAATGGAAGAGATCCTAATAAATTATTGAAAGTTCCATTTTCATAAAGTGATTAAACTTTAAGACAGACCTCAGTTCACACTTGTGGTCTGAACCCCTGTGCATCATTCATAAATCCTGACCACCCACAAAACAAGCCCACGGAGCTGGGTGTGCAGACAAAACCTGTCTGTCTCACCCTGGCCACCACAGGAGGTGGTAAATACTGTAACCAAGCTCAGTTTTTGTGCTGTCTTGAGCATCACACCAAGGCTTTGCTTTGCTGCTGCTGCTTTGTTACTCGGGCAGGGAATACTTGGGCTCCAGCAGAGTCTGGAAGCTCTCACTCAGGTCTCAGGGGTTTATTGTGCCAAAAATCATGTCCACTTATTGCTGGTATGTCACTACATGAACAAGTTGTTGGCAAGGGGGGGATCATTCCCAGGGCTTGGGAGTGAGTGTTCAGCAGCTGATCTCAGGCCCTGTGTCTCCTGTGTCTGTGGTCATTTGGCGGCCTTTTTTCCCCTTCTGAGACTTTTTAAGAGCACTTTTCTCCATGTTGCACACCCATTTGGGACAAGGAGTGTGTGTGAGAGGGATGTTACATCTGTCACAAGTTGGTGTTTAGGGTCCTGTTTCCAGCTCACGGACCTGTACAGTACAATTTACAAAAAGTAATGTCTGCTCCCTGTAGTATTCCCCATGAAACACATCTCAGAAAAGTGAAAATAACAGTCTAGGACAAGTACCAAGTGAGCAAGTCTCTGCTGAGATGGTGCTTTTGCCTGCACAGGTAATATGTGCTCATTTGTTTTATGTGACCTGGTTTTCTTGGTTAGTGCAATAAACCTGAAGAATTTCCTCAAAGTTAGTGTTCATTTGGGGACGAACTAAAACATTTCTGGTCAGTTGCTTATATTTATTTATTTATTTTTAAATTCTTAAATGGCCTTCATGTACCCCTTTTAAGGCGGCACATGTAACGCTTAAAG
This sequence comes from Oxyura jamaicensis, assembly GCF_011077185.1. NCBI lineage: Eukaryota > Metazoa > Chordata > Aves > Anseriformes > Anatidae > Oxyura > Oxyura jamaicensis. The sequence goes on along the minus strand of NC_048896.1, from coordinate 8,984,363 downwards.
GAGTCCATTTTGATGCTTATAAACAAAATCTTATCCATGTTCTGAACTTACCTGACTTAAACAAAAAAGGAGAACCCATAACTATATTTAAAGAACAAGCAAATTGATTATGACTTTTTCCATTCTGGTCTGCATTTTCCTGTGCCTGGAAAAACAAAACAAAACAAACGCTTCAGGTATGAATAATCATCAAACCCTCTTGAATAACCTCGATCTCTGCTGACTAGTGTGTAAAGCTGCTTCGTTACCCGTTGTCATTAAGAAGAAGGAAAAATCAATTCCTCGTCACTGAGCCAATGATGATGGGTCACTTCTGAGCAGTCAGACCCAGGTGCTTTTGGGCTCTCATGAAGAGCAGTGAAGATTATGTAGGGGATAATCCTTTACCAGCTCCAGCTACAAAATTATTCATTTTAATACAGTAATATTCCCCCCAGAATCAATTGGACTAACGGCTGGCTTGCACTCAGCGACAAGTCGCTGCTGGTGTAGCGCAGCCTGGGCTGGAGCAGTCCCCTGTAGTAACTGGAGATGCCAGCAGAGGACATTGTACTGCTCTGATGCCTCTCCGACACGGGGGCTTATCGCTGCTTGTTAAAATCGGTTTCCATCTGCGTTTGCAGAGTCCTTTAACTCTTCTCTCAAAAACCTTCTAATTAACACAGCTTCCTGCATGTATAATTGGCTGAACCTCGCCACCTTAGGGTAGTGCTCTTTTTTTTTTTTTTTTTTTTTTTTTTTTTCCTCCTCCCATCTATATTGCTTTAGAGTCACACCTGATCCCAGTCATTTAAAAAAGGGATGGGAGTTGTTATTAGGTAGGAGATATTCTTCCCTTTTTAATAACATGCCCTGTATCTCCCCAGCCTGCCCCTGAGGACAGCAGGAGGGGCTGGGTCCTCTTCAAGGCAGGGGATAGAGCTGAGGGCATGCTGGTTTGTCACGATGCTCAGGCAGGCTGAGGATGAGTCCTTTCAACTCTCATCTCCTCGTTTATCACTCTGCGTTGGGAGGAAAGAAAGCTTTCTATTTTGCAGGATTTTTTTGTCATTTTAACAAACTCCTATATGGAAATGGTTAACAATGGGCTGTTGGCTGGTGCCACAGAGGCTTGTGTTATAATAATTATTGGGGAATGTTTTGCCTGGTAGCTGGATCTAATCTAATTCTGCTTCTATTAAAATCAATGCTGTATTTCCTTCTGGCTGTGTTTTAAAGCTGTCATCTACTGATTTTGGAAATCCCTCTGATTTCAGCTTCCTCAGGGAGCCAGGCTGCAGTGGGGCAGAGCTAGATACACCTGAACTTTCTTCTGCCAATGAGGTGATATTGAGGTTGCGTCCAAGGTTCTGCATGATGAGCATTCCAGTGCCTTGGAGAGAGGGTGTAAGATGGGAAAGTCTGAGCTCAGAAGATCTCAGTCTCTTGTTTGCTTGTTCTCTCTCTCTCTTTGATCTGCTCAGGGGGTTTCTAATGACACTTTGCTTCCTTCCATCCATCTGCTTTGATCAGCTCGTCTCCTAGTATGCAGCAGGTCCCACATGATCCTGCACCTCCAAAGGACATTTCAATTCTCTGCTCTGTGAAGGATCCAGACACAGACCTCAGCTCTGCATTGGTCTGGCTGGTTCCACACCTTGGCTGCACATGGAGGCAGCCTTCTACATGGAAACTTGAAGCTCAGATCTGTCTTTTCATCTGTAGCATTGTATTTCCTTGGTGAAAGGGTCCAAACCTTGAGTTATTTGGTCAGGGACTGTTATTTGTTGGTATGTGAGGGCTTGCCAGGGGGATAAGGTCAGTCTGGAACACAATTTTGCAGGAAATAGCTGAGCTCACTCATGGTTTATGTATGCTCTGCAGTGTGAACAGTTATCAGAAACTGCCAGTGAGGCTAGACCAGAAAATCAAGGGATCTGCATGTCAGTTTGTAATATGCGGGTGAGGTATGGTCCAGAGACTTTTTATAAATGAAATGGAAACCCAGACCCAATGAATTAGTCATATGCTAATTACAATCATTCCTAATGGTTCATGTTTCTGTTTCCACAGACTGTATTAATGCAAACACCACTCACGTGGTGCACTGTGAATTGCACACAACTCCTAGCTCCCTGTTAGCTATTTTATCATTGTCTAAGCATTGTTCTGCAACAAATTTCTAACAGCAGGGCTAAAATCTTTACCAAGGGCATCCACCAGGGCTATAAAGATGTCATTAAAACTGTTCTGTTCCAGGGCAGATAGAACAGTCTCCAAAATACAGTTTCAGATTGTACTAAGGGGCTGGAGTAAGCCTTGAAAGGCAGGAAGTTAAGTACCCCAGCATTTCAGTGCACTAAGCCCCATGAGAGGCAATTTTACTTGACAAACAAACCTTAACGCAAAGCAAAAGTACAACTGTTGCATGTTGTGCTCTCCCACTCGTTTCCTTTTTTCTTCTCCCAGAGCCGTTGTGTGGGCGGTGCAGGGGATGCTGCAAGCTGAGGACTGCTGGGTGCCTGCCACTGTGGCACGAGCCCACGCACTGGCAGAGGAATGCTGTGGGTTGCCAAGTGCTGCACTGTGAAACTCTGCAGAAATGGGCAAAAAGCCGACTGTGCAGCTGCAGTATTTGATGTGCCAACTCCCACAGCCTCTCTGTAGCTCCTAATATTTAGTGTTTGAGGAGTTTTTATCTCTTTACTGCTTAGTGACTTTGCTGAATGCACCAGGGAGGGATTTTGAGCTCATTTCAGGTGAAGTCCAGGTGCCTGTGGACTTCCATGGGTGACAGCTGGATGTGCAAGTGTCTCCTGCTGCTGGGAGCATGCAGGTGCCCTGCCAAGATGGGCTCTGGGAAGGAAACTGAACAGGATGAGGAGCAGAAAGCTGCTGCTCTGACAGCACTGTGCGGGCAGCTTCCCAAAGGTGACTGCTTCCCTCCCACTGTCCTTTACCCCAGCCCCAACTCTGACCTGGCACCTGGGTGCTCTGCAGCAGAAGGTGCCATCCTCCCCAAAGCCAGAATGAGAGCACAGCTTCTATGGGCACCCCAGGGCAGCTTCACCCTGTACCCACAGGTGTGAGCTGCAGTCCCATAGCCGGGGCCTCCACCTGCCCTCAGGGTGCCCAGCCTAGGGGAGAGCAGAGTGGTGCATCCCTTTTGCTGTTATGTCCTTTCTCTGCCCATTCTGTCAGCATGGGCAGCTGCTGCTGTTCATCCAGGCTTACCACAACACAAAGGACTCTGCAATATTCATGGGTGGGAAGCTTGGCCTTTTTTTTTGAGAAGCTCAAAATATACATTGGCTACTTAATGGCAGGTCAGACTTCCTTTTGGGAAGAACTAGGACAGAGGGTTCAGCAGAGCAGCCCAATTCCCAGTATTTCATTTTGGTTCAATTAGAAATAATAATAATAAAAAGTCCTGGAAAAGTGTGTCTAGATTTGAGTCTGTCACCCATTTCCAGAGCCACTTTCTGTGCACAAAGAAATGCACCAGACTGGAAAATGATTTGCGATATCCTTCAGTTTTCTTCCTTTCTTTCTTCTTCTCTTTTATTTTTTTTTTCTTTTACACATATATTTACATAAAAGAAAGTAAAATCTCTGCAGCCTACCTTTATCTCAAAAGCAGGTTTCCCTTGAGACAGCGAAATACTGTGGCTGTCTCATCCGATGGCTGAATGATGAGAATTTTACTTTCAGCCCTGTGGAAAGAAGCTGAAAGTTTTGTGCTGAGAAGAGGCAGCTGAAGCTCTGCTTTTCTACCACCTCCGCAAACTGGGGTGTCTAACCCTGCCTGCCTCAATGGCTCTCAAAGGATGTTAGTGCCATTTTACACATCCTAGGGGTGGGGAGATCAGTGATGATGCTTGTCTGGGTTTACCCAGCACCTGTCAGGGCTGCAGCCACTTCCTCTTCCTCTGACACCTTCCTCCCTGTTAATGTTTTCATCAGCAAGGAAAAGTGATTTGAGTTGCATTTAAGGGGGTCATGACCTGAAATTAAGGCAGCCCTCCACGTGCACTTACCAGCCTTCTCACAGAGGCTTGGCCAGGGTCCAGATGCTCTTACACAGCTGCCCGAGCAAGTTCAGTGCTTCCTAGTCAATGCTTTCTCAGCATGCAGGAATACTTCTATAAACAGCAATAAAAACATGTACTTAAACAATAAAATGGGCATAGGAGCTCTGACATCCATGCATCAGAGCTGAGATAACAGCTGTCTTGGAAACTAGCCCTCTGTGTGGGCTGAACTGATATGATTTCTGACTGTAGAGCCATTACCCTCCATTAGCCCCCCGCTGCCTCGCTGTGCTTGCTGCGGTGTGTGCTGTGTCCTGCGCTAGCCGTTAGCCCACCATTAGCATTCCCAAGTCCCCACACTGATCCTTCTGGATGCTGAGCAGCTGGAGCTGGGGGGGCTCACTGTTCTCTGATACAAGAGCAGGCAGTGGTGCTCTTCTTGTTGGAAAACCAACAATGCAACTCTCCTAGTGCTTGCCCTCACCCCCCTGGGGCACTGGGTCCTCACCAGCTTGTGGTGCTTGGCCAGGTGTCACTGTCACTCACTCTGGCTTTGCTGAGCATGAGGTGAGCAGTGTTTGCAGCCTGGGCTCCCCTGGCAAGCTCCCTAGGGATGGGGATGATCTCAGCAGGGAGCTGGAAAGTGGGGTCTGATGGTGGGCCAGGGGCTTGGCCCTGACATGCGCTGCTCATCAAACACACTGCACCTCAGCTGATGGCATGCTCAGGCATTTTACTGAACAAGTCACATTCCAGCCAATAAAGCACATTTCTTAAGGGAAAACCTGTCTGCCTGTCATGAAGTGATGTGTATAAATCAACTGCATGCTGTTTACCTGGCTCCATGAAGCCAGGAGTAGTTTTACAGCACTGGTCCTCCAGAAATATCAGCCTCACTCTGGAGAGGTGGAGGTGCAGGTCTGTTTGTGGTCTGCAGTGAGGGAGTAGGAAACAGGAGTCTGTGTAAATGGTCTTAATCTTACTTGCAAAATTCTGCAGTGAGGGAGTAGGAAACAGGAGTCTGTGTAAATGGTCTTAATCTTACTTGCAAAATTCTGCATTTTTGAACCATGGGTTGTTTAGTGCTTAATTTTCTAGACTGCGGTCTTTAGAAAAAGGACAGTGTGGTGCATGGCTTGATGTTGCAGATGGTATTTGTAACACAGGCAGGGAGCAAAACATGGGAACTGTAGGGCTCTACAGCTTGCAGCCACCATGGAGAAATCAGTGCCTGCATTAGAGCTGGCTGCACTCATGTGTGTGCTTAGCAGTACCATGCACCCACCAAATCTGCTGCTATAAATCCCCACAGCCCTTTTCCCTGCTCCCAGTGGTGGTGCACCCATGCCGACTGGCAGCCACCGGTCCAAGGTGGGATTTTCTGGTTGGCTTTGCTGGGGTGGTGGCGAGCTCTGGGCAAAGCCAGTCCTCTCCTGCATAGGCACCAACGTCCTTCTAGTGACACCCACCTCCTCCTGCCCCAATCTCTTGTGAGAGAGGAATGGGGCTCCTACACACATTTTAAAATGCAAACCCACTGCCTGACATCCTTAGAAAGTTAACCTTGGTGCAAGAACCACTTTAGTGACTCCAATTTTAATTGTCTGGAGAATAGATTTTAACCTAGCTTGAAACTAGAGGCAGATTTGCATAACAATTGATCTAAAAGCTCCGCTACCTCCCACAGCCAGAACAAGGAAACGTGTTTCTGGTAGGTTTTATGTTTAAAGTGCTTCTAACAATGAAGCAATTCAGTGTTTAAGTACAATTTTCAGGTTCTACAACAATAGCCTGCTGCAGAGAAAACTCCCTCCCGGCATTTCCTCATTTCGAAAATGTCTCTAGATTTCTAAAGTTCTGCTCTGAAGCCTGGGCACATTTTAGCAAAAACTTTCTCCTCCCTTTGGCTTACCATGGTGTTACTTGCTTAAGGTTTAAGCAGTTCCAGAATACTGTTTTATTTTTTTTTCTTTCTTTCTTGTAGCAGAAAAAGCCATTAAGCCTAGATTCAACTTCATGAACACAAGTAAAATAGCTTTTATTAATGCCTTAGCGATGAGGAGTGAAAACTTCAGGCTGTCAGTTCTAACTGCAGGAAGACTCCGGATGCTGTGCTCAGGATGCATAATAGAAAAGGATGAGAAATTGCATGTCAACATGTCAGTGAAAAGCCTGTGAAAGTGAGAACACACAATATATTGTTTACTAACGTTATGGTTCAGTCAGACTGTGAGAGCTGTCAAGTGGGGAGGAGGAAGTGGGGTCTAAGTTTCTACCCAGTTGGGCTTTGCAGTCCCTGTTCAACTTCATTTTTTTCCCCCTTTCCCTTCTCCAGCTAGGAAGCTCAGGGTCCAGCCAAACAGCTGTTTATCTACCTCCCTCCACAGCAAATAGCAGTGTCGCTCCTTGCTTGGATTATCTACACCTCTCAACAAATCTCTCTGGGCTCTTCTGTGATTTACCAGCAACATCTATTGGGCCACAATATCTAGTTTCTGGGTGTGGAAAAAGACATGAAGTATTTTCATAGCCTCCATTTGGCGGCGCAAAGATGAGCCAAGCTGCTGGCTCCAAAGAAAACACAACTATTTCTAGCCAGAATCTGCATCTCAGCAGTGTGGACTTTGCACTGTTTGCCTGCGGTTTTGGTGTTGGGCAGCACAGGATTTCCCTGGACTTGTTTGGCAGAGGCTGCTGAGAAGGCATGTTGTAGCCCCCAGGCTGGGAAAGGAGATGGGGCCAGTTCTCGTGCTGTGCAGCCTGTGCCATGCATGTCCCCTCTGTGGCATTGTGGGGGCCCAGCGAGGACCAGAGTCGGGTGTGCCCTGTTCTGCTCAAATGTGCACAGATGTTTCTTCTCCTGTTGAATTCCGTGGTGTTCTTAAAAATAAATTTCTGTTACGTAGTTAGACAGAGACTGAATGTGGCCCCTGTTTGACTGAGGATATGGGAAGACAGCTTGCTCACACCTTGCAGAAGCTGCTATCTCCTCTGCCAGAAATGCAGCAGTTTTTTATTTCTAAAGTGAATCACCATGGTTACCATGGTTTCAGGGAAGCAGAGGTCTTGCATTTCTGAGAGCCTCGAGTAACTGCACGGGAAGAGTGAAGCTCCTTGGCCATGCCAAGGGGCTGATCTGGCTTCTGGTTTCTCTGCCAGTGTTGCTGCCCAGAACACCTCCAGCATCCTCTGCCCAGACCTCAAGGGATTCCTTGGCTGTAAAGGTTGTTTCAGAGCAGCCCCATGTAGTTGCAATACACTGGGTACGAGCCAGGTACCTTACAGCTTCAGAAAAACATGGCATTTTTGTTAAGAACACCCTCTCAGCCAGGCCTCTGTCCACAGGTATCACCAGGATATGTGAAGTCTATCCTCAGAACCTGAAGATTATCCTACAATGTGTGTTAATATTTATTTTTTTTAACATCTGGGCCATCAATCAATACATCTTGGTTTGGGTTTTGACCTTGGTTTCTTGTACACTTGTTTGTGAAATCTTATACCATTACAGACAGTTAATCTGTTATGCAACCACAGAAGAGGCAGGTATTATTAGAAATGCTATCACCTTTGGAGCATCCATGAAGATTGTAAACTGAAGCAGCCCATCAGGTGGCTTTCAGAGGGAGTCTGACAGCTTAGGCAATGCCTTTGGAACAGTTCCTGCCTTTGGTGCTGGCCAGTATCGTGCTGATTAATCACTTTTAGAGTTCAGGAGATCTGTGATCTGCCTGGTAAATGATGAAAAAGCAAAATTTGATCTGCAAGATTCAGAACAGAGGGCAGTGAGTGGGCTCTGAAGGTAGGACTTGCTCCCATTTTAAATAGATCTTTGTTGATATAAAAATGAGTTCATGTAGGAGCCAGAAGTGTATCATTTTTTTCTTTCCTTGGACTTTTTTTTTTTTTTTTTTTTTTTCCTTTGAGTGGAGATGATTCATTTGATTTTTCGCAGCTCTTACCTTTCAGTTAAAGTTTTTGAAATGAGGGATGGTTTCCTACTCCCTCCAGCAGCAACATGGGGCTGTGAAGGCAGAAGATATTAGGGGGGCAGGAGGAGTCTGCTTCTTCTCATCTGCCTGCCCTGCCTAGTTTGTACTGGCCACCAGTACCAGATTTGCAAGGGAATACCCATCGCTTGACAAGCACAATTTCTTGAGTGCAAGAGTGACACAAAACAGGGCTACAGTTATGATGAACAGCAGAAATTAAAAGGAAGAATTTGACCCTTTGCACTTTCCTCTGTGAGTAAATGGCAACTTTTCAAACCAGCATCATTAAAGTGTTCAGGAAAAATGGCAGCTCATATAAACGGAGGCCAATTCCTGCTTCTGTGTGGACCAGAGCCACCAAAATAACTCTTTTTATGGCACCAGCTCCTCTGTCACCAGCAGAGTGTGTCCAAGAGGAAAAAATAGACAGAGAGGCAGGAAAAAATTAATCCACCTCTATTTTTTTTTCTTACCAAATTGAATAACTTACACTGGGGAGTTTCTAGCACTTCTAAAAGGTTGACTGAAGGTCCAATTTATTTCCTGTCACACTCTCACATGCTTCATTGTGATGAGATCTGCCCTGAGAGTGCTGAGCAACCTCTCCTCACACCACTACACTGTCTGTGTGAGCTGCACTGGGCTGTGGGCTCCTCACCCACATCCAAAAACCCTGCTCACCCAGCGTGGTGCTTGCCATCACCCCTTGAACGTTGAGCAGGCTTTGGAGATTGCAACTAGTCAGACAGTGGGTTCAGTCTCTTTCTTTCTTTCTTTCTTTCTTTCTTTCTTTCTTTCTTTCTTTCT
>NC_048896.1:8952987-8975544 GCF_011077185.1 Oxyura jamaicensis | reverse complement strand
TTTCTTTCTTTCTTTCTTTCTTTCTTTCTTTCTTTCTTTCTTTCTTTGTTTCTTTCTATTTTTTGTTTTGCTTTTGTTGTGTTTTGGAAATAATTCGTGTGTTTGCATCTTTTTTGTGGCTTGCCACCACTTCTAGCAAAGGAAATGCAGTATGAGCTGTCACTAAGGGTAACCTTTCTTTCAGACGTTCAGTGCAGCTCTGTCACTGGTGCAAGGACACGGTCTTGTTTCTGTCACAGGTATATGGACACAAGAGGCAGGAAGAGAAGTGTGGAAAGGGGTAGAGGTGGCTTTTATGGTGCTGGGGCAAGACTCCTTGCAGTCTGTGGCTTAGCTCTGGCCAGAGGGAAGGCAGCCAGAAGGCAGCTGTATTTCTGACAAAAGCCATTTCTGAAGCACTTAATGATTTTAAGTTTTCAGTCGATGTGAGCAGATGAGGCAAAGCCAGGAAAGGCAGTTCTAAATGTGAGGCATTCCGGGGGAAAGCAGCCCAGTGCCAGGCTCCAGCAGGCACTGGAGCTGCTGCAAACCAGCCGAGCTCTGCCACATGCAATGCAGAGGGGCTGTGCTGGCTGGTGGGGCAGTTGTTGGGGACAGAAGCAGCTTGTCTGGGTGAAGAGGGAACCAACCTTCAGTACACCCCAATACCACAGACCAGCAGGTCTAACGGGCCAGGAGGTGCCTGTATCAGAGCCTGGTGGGTTGCCTCGTCCACACACCTTCCCATGCCCACAGGAGTTTGTGGGTGTTTAAAATGCTCAGTCTGTGGTGTGACTGAATAGCCCCAGTGGGAAATCAGTGAAGTCTGGTAACTCCCGGTTCGTGCTGAGGCTGCCTCCCCATGGCTGTGCTCTGGGTTTGCCATGTGTTCAGGTGCTTCTCCACACGTCCTGCCCTGGCTTTCTGCTGTCACCCACCTGGATGGGCTGAGCCGGAGGCAGAGAAGGACTTCTGTGCCTTGCTTTCTCACATGTGCCATTGCTTGTGAGGGTGACTGGCCTATGCTTGTTCTTGCAAAGAGAAACAAACAAAATGATAATTGCCATTAGCTGTGGAAGAGCTCTTGTGGAGTTACAATGGACTTGCTTAAGTAGTCACTATTTCATTAGTGGTCTGCCCTGAAGGAAGAAATCCATTATGCATGAAGACTGGGAAGAGAATGGGAACAAGGGTATGCTGAATTTATTATCCCAGGACCTAATATTGTATCCTCTCTGAGATACTCCTGGCCTGGGACAAAGTGCTGCTGCAGAAGACGTGGGCTGCACAGGGCTCGCAGCTGCAGCTCCAAACCACACGTTCCCATGGTGTTTGTGGCTCACAGGTGTGCATTGGGAGGGAGTCCTGGACACACCGCTGTGAGGCCACTGAGCCTGGGGAAAGGCATCTGTGCAAGGAAAGACCCGAAATGCTTCTAATACATAGCAAGAGCAGGAAAATGTGTCTGAATGTTTCCTTCAGCTTTTCAAATGTGTCTGAGCCTTAAAATCTGAAATTTGACAGTGCTCTCCAAAGAGCTCTTCAGAAATTGAAGAACACATATCGGTAAAAACAGCATCATTTTTCTGCGCTGCACAGGGATGCAATGCTGAGAGCTGAACAGCACATTATGGCATGCATAAAATTAGTGACATTGTGTTTTTGTTTCCTCCTTTGATTAGGAAAGCTTGTTGCAAGTAGTGTGTTTAAACAGATATTATGCAGGATAGCGATAACCGGTTTTAAGTCATTATACAAGCAGTTTAATTTCATGTTGCTCTATAAATAATCTAAGTCTATTTGCATGCATATTCTGTTGACATGAAGATAAAAACCATAATTCCTACAAACAACATAACGATGTTATGTCAGTAGCAATGGAAAAAAAAAAAAAAGAGAGAAAAATCTGCCATTCAAATCTTAATGGTTCAATCATTAAAAAGTAGAACTTCATCACATCCAGTAAAATTCAAAAAGAGTCCCCCTCCAGCTATAATCTCCAAGGAAGTAGAGAAAAGACTCAAGTGTAAAAGAGAGGGTATGTTTTGCTTCATAGATGAAAATTCTGGCTGATTTCAGTGTTCTCTGGAGCAGCTCATTTTATTGTTACAGAGGGTGGTGTGTCTTCATGAATAACTTAGATATTCAAACAAAGTAAACTTCATATTTCTTTGACTATTCTTTGTAAGAATGACACATTCTTACAAAAGAAGAAAAGAAATAGCTTTGTAGTTTGGCCAAGAGACTCTTTTAAAACAGATTTCTCTTTGTTCTCAGTCCAAAAGCAAATCTGAACCCACTGGTGTGACTTGTGAAGCTCAAGGACCGTGCTGCCCCAGCACGGCTGCCAGTACTGGGGAAACTTTGCTGCTAGAACAGGCTGCAGAGTGGAAAACATGTCCTGCTGCTGCAGGAGGTGGCAAAGCCCACTGGGAATGGACATAACAGCCTCATTTTTACAGATGGCAAGGAAAAATATTTTATTTAGAAGTTTCTTGATGCCTGGCTTGAAGATTCTATATCATGCAGCCTCTAAAAATTTCATCCTTTTTGCTGCTGTTTCATAAGCAAAGCTAGGAAGATAAACTTTGTACCAAATAGGGTAAAATCAAGATGTACCGGGAGTCCCTTAAGTGTTAAGAGCTGACAAATGTGCAGATCTTTGGTATTGTGCAAGAGCCATCCTGACCCAAAGAGATTCAAGCTTCCTGGATTGTAGACTGCAAATCAGTGCATCTATTTCTTTCTGTGGCTAGCAAGAATTTTTTTTTTTTATTTTATTTTATTTTATTTTATTTTATTTTATTTTATTTTATTTTTTCCCCTCTGCATTTTGTAAAACTGGCTTATTTGGAGGTTCATCCTCCTAGCACTTTCGGGGGAACCTGAGAACCTCCTCAGATATCTTCCTTTACATAGAAGGTGATTTTTTGAGCTCATGTGCTGTTTGTTCATTGTCTTGCAGTGAAGTTTTCTAGACAAGTTTCCTTGTTGAAGTCTCCTGTTCAGTCTTGCGCACAGTAACCCCCTCACCAGCACAGGGCATCCTGGCCTTTAGGACTTGATTGATGCACTCTTTAATGGTGTTTTGTGAGAAGGTGTTTCCAAGCCTGGAGGGAGACCTAGAATAAAGCTTAGCTGTGCATAGCCTTGTGCACCTCAGGGCTACCTAAGCTGACCAACACTGTGCTGACAAATTCTGTACAAAAAAAACAACCAACCAAACAAACAAAACCAAAACAAAACAAATTCATCCTGAAGATCTGTCTGGCAGGTCCCAAAAGCTTCACTATGAAGAAGTGTCAGCAAATAAGGCTCATTCCTATCAACGGTGAGACAGAGATGCTGTCAGTAAATCCTTTCACTAGCTTCTAACTTTTACTTAAGAGTTAAATAATATTTTAAAAGAAAGAAGAGTTCACCTTTCTTTCATGTTTTTGCTCACTTATTTTCTTCTGAATGAAATATTAAAACTTCCAGCTGGTGTTGACAGTTAGAAAGAGGGACTCTGCTTTTAGTATTGGTCCATTAGGTCTGCTGTTTGTTCACTATTTATTACTGCTTAAGACTTTGCTTTAATTTAAGAAACAATTTCATTTGCCTAAAAATAAATAATAAAAAAAAGCATGTCTTTTCCAAAGCCACATTTACCAAGTCAAGGAAGTCTTACCATTCTGTTGAGGCATAGCACTAGTAAAGAAAGCCATTGTAGTCTCTCTGGAGAACACAATTCATTCATTTCACAGTGGGTGGTTCTTGATTGTCCAAGTTGAGTTTCTTAATAAAAGGATGGCTGTTGTTGGCAATAATAAGCTGGAGAATACTTCCATGCTGTAATTTAGCAAATATTCTCAGCGCAGCAGTTAATAACCCAACCATTTTAGAAGCTGCACTTTTCAGATTTTACATCTAAGTTTTGAGGCTATGAGAAAATGCAGGGCCTCTCATAAGTTTATAAAGGACAAACCTAAAATACATTTTATTGAATTGGACAGAACTTCCATTTTTGGCCATTTTGAACAGCTGAAAGTTTTTGCATTTCCATGTTACTTCTTGCTTTTTGTTCTTGCTTTAAATAAGTAAACAAATAAAGAGATTTCAGTGCAGAACAGGTTCCTTATAAGGAACAATAGGACTTAAGAATGGACAGCACAAAACTTCAGGCTAGCTCCTAAAGGAGACTCAACCAAGTAAGAAAGTCAGAAGAAGCATCTGGAGGTGTTTAGACTGCTCATAGCTTTTGCGAGGAATGATCTTAGAAAAGTGAAATTACTGAGAGTTAATCCAGCTGAGAGTTCATGTCCCAGACAATTTATTGCTAATCTTCCATAGGGGAAAATCCATATGCCCATTGTATTGGTACCCGGTGTCTCTCCTTGTGTAATGCTCAGAGCGAGGCAGCGGGTACAACTGGTGCTTGCTGCCATGGCGTGTGGGGTAGATGTTTGTGTTGCACTCATTAAACTAAATTTTCCAAAGAGCTGCGCACATAGTTGGCAGCTGCTCTGGGTAGGCTTTGTGTCTTCTTGGATCTAGGACATTCTCTCAGACTGGTAAACAATGACACTTTCCCTGTGCTTCACTGAACACATCTGGATATGGAGTTATTAAGCAAATGCCCTCTGACTCACAGTGGGGAAAGGTAAGTAGCTCTCTATGGGTTTACCAAATGTCAGGCAATGTAAGAGGGCTAATAATTTATCAACATACAGTATGCATTCACTGCACATCAGGACTTAAACTAAATTGGTCCCAGATCTGAAATAAAATATGAAGAGCAAACAGATGAGAATAAAAACTGTTCTAGTATGAGGCTTCTGATCCCATGGGCACAAAGACGAGATGTGAAGAACTGTCTGCTGCTCCCACCCACCCAGGAGTGCTTCACTGACCCAGGGAGACCAGGATGCATCTAATTGACTGATTTTTTTAGCAAATGGGCAATTGATGGGTTATTTGTAAGTGAAATTCTCATGGCTGTTTGGATATCCAGTGAAATCTGTCTGACATGATGGCTGGAAGCACTGGTGAGCTCTGGTCCATTTGAAGAAGGGCTGTGGTAGATAGAGCAGAAATGCACGTGGCCTCCTTGCCGATGCCCAGGCAGACACATTGTAAGGGATGACTTCTTAGGCCAGTTTCACTGTTCTGGAAAGTACATTTTTTTCACAGCCAGAACAAAGACCCAATGAGCACAGGCCAGCCAGCTTCTGTGCACTGACCTCCCTGTGCTGCGGCATCCCCTGTCTGCCAAGCATTCAATCTGCTGCACTGTCTCAGTTCCATCACTAGCACTTTTCACTTCCTTTCCTTCTTTTCTAGCCACTTATCATTTGTCCTGCATGGCTTTTATGTGCTTTATCTTGTCCCAAGATCTTCTGGTGTTTCTAATAGTTGGTCCACATTAAAACTTTCTCAAAACTGCAGTGCAGAGCAGTGCAAATTAAGTTGGCTCAGGCTCTAAATATCAGCTGTAGATATTTTGATTGAAAGGTAGACTTCATATCACAGAAAACTATAGCTTCAAATCTGGCACACAGACAGACAAGTGAGTTCTTTGCAAAAGGACTAGATCCTGTGAAATAATAATCATCTGCTTTAATTGTCATGCAGCTGGGTTAAGCCTTGCCTCATTATGTTACCATTATGTGCATTAACATTTTTTGACAAAAGCACATTAAAACTGTAGATTGATCTTGGGGCACTGTGGAGACCATGCTGGCTTTCTAGAGTGTCTGGAAACGTTTTGTGTTTTGATGTGAAAGAAGATGAAAGGAATGAGAGTCTATTAGGCAGATGTTCTGTGTAGTACTGTGCCATTTGGTATATCATGTTTTCAGAGAGGGATTTGACATGGAGCATGGCGTGACAGAAGGAGTCCATAACCAGACTAAGTCAGGATACAGTAACAATACACATGAAAAGACAGAAGATATGTAAGATGAGAAGTTGCAAGTTTAGGTAACCTCAAATTTTTAATGGAACATCTTTGATTTGTAAAAAGTCCAAAGTCTGGAAGTGAGGGGCTGGCTATCATTAATTTCAGCACTTGTCTGTTCTCCTGTATCCATACATCTAACAATAAGAAAATCTCTCTGTCCACATTAACTTTGTGTAACAGAAATGTTCCATGTATTGTACATATTTATATTGGGATGTCTTTAATGGCTGGATTATGGAAAGTAAACCAGTTACCTTTTCCTAGGACAGGGCAGCCTAGGTGCTGGAAGCTGGGGGAAGCTCAGCCTTGCAGAAAGCTCAGCTCTGCCTGGTAGTTATGGAGATAACTCAAAAAGCTGAAGTCACATGCAAGAAAGAAAAAAGACATACTTTTTATTTTTAAATTTGTTGTTTTGAAGGGGGAGGGCAGAAGTACCATTTGCACATATTTTTATATACCTTTCAGTTAGAGATCAGGCTGATTACCACTGTGGGGGATTTTGGACAGGCTCCTTGATTTCTTAACACCGAGATGCTTTGTTCTTGGCTCTGCAGCACAGTGCAGTACAAGCAGCAGTGACTGAACTTTAAGAGTACTTGTGAGTGGGTTTTAGCTCTCATGTCGTAGCCAAGGGAAGCTAACAAGGATTCAGACTGCATTTTAATTACCACAGCATGAAAAATGAGCAACAGCGATCAGGAGGTTTCACTGGAGATGACTGGTATTTGATGGGACACCACAGGAAGTCCACAATTTCTTCCTCACCTTCTTGCCCAGAACAGCTCTCCCCATTCATACTGAGGATACCAGTTGTACCCTCACTCTCACTTCATCTCTGGTTTCACTCATCTGGAAGTGCTTTGCTAGCTGTTGCTTAGGGACATAACTAAATATGGATCTAGCTTCTCCTCTCTGTGCAGTGGCTTTTACAGCATCCCTTAAATTGTGATTTCTCCTTGCAAGAGCTCCTTGACTGGGTGAAGTTTTCTGTTCTGCTGTACCAGCTCAATGCATCAGTCAGGTTTCTTCCTATTACTCTTGTAAACCCTAGCTTGGATACTTTCAGCATGTTACTTACAACATTGCTGAGTGCTCTGATCAGTCTTTTAAAAATAAATAAATATATATATAAATAATATCTTCTACTCATAACAAAATCTAATGTACCTGACTGGGTAGGGTTATGTCTAGAAAGTTTTTAACATCTCTTTCTCCTATCAGGCAAAATCAAAACTCCTGAACTCTGCAGGGCTGGCTGCTGATTGAAGTACAATCACATTTAAACATTGCAACTTACAGACAATTGACTTCTGGCACTTCTAGAAGCCATGGCCAAAGGTGACCACAGGGCACAGTGGAAGGGCCTCAAGGAGATGAGCACCAGGTGGGTTTCCCCTCCAGCTCAGGAAGATTAGCTGGAAAATACAAGCTGCAGCTGATGGACTGAGGGAATTGCTGGAAGGAACCAATAAATATGAGCCTGAGGCACAGAAAGGATGCTTAATGCTGCTGGGCAGGAGCAAGTAGGAGGGGACTGAAGATGTAAAGGTAAGTGAAATACAACGGTGACAAGAGAGGGATAAAACAGCAACTCCTTTCCTGGGAGGTTGAAGTATCCCAGCTCTCTTTGAGGTTATTTGGTCTGTATGAAGGAGCTGCTAACTGTGGTGTTGCAGTATTTGTTCCATACTTTTAGTTTCAGGGTCAGCCTGAAGTGCCCTTGTTCTGGGGAGGGGGACAACCTTCCCTTGAGGCAGTTGTTGAAGCAAAACTCCCCAAAAAGCACAGCTTTTCCCTGTTGCATCCTGGCACCCACCCCAGAGGGGGCTAGCCTCTGCTTCTGGAGGCACTGTTTCCCCAGATGATTTGTAGAAGCCCAGAGCCCTGGAATTTCAGTGGTGTGTAGCAGAGGTGAGCAGGGGCACAAAGACCCTCTCAGAAAGGCAGTATCCATTCTCATAGCAATGAAGACCTTTCATGGTAAGGTGAGTGGGCCTGATGCAGTGGTGGAGGCTGGCAGGGTGACAGGGATGCTGCCCAGGTGGCGCTGGAGGGCAAGTTTCTTCAGAGGAGAATTAGTTCCTATTAGAACTAAGCTTTAGCTTAATTGTTCTAGCTACACTGGGATAATTTCAATTAGCTTTTCACATCTGATACTATCTCCCCCGTTTTGCTTTGCACACATTTGCCCTGATTTTTTTGTTCTTGTCCAGTAGTTTAATGGTTAAAAATCTTACCTCTTCTCTAGGTGCTCTGTATTTATACTCTGTTTTATTGTTTATCAGATTCGTTAGGATATTGAAACAACTTATTGGGAGCAGTTTCTTTCTGATTAAGCCTCAACAGAAGTGTGGAGGTTGGGCTTATTTCTTTGCCTCTCTTATCACACCAGAATTGATTCTCACCCCAGTGCATCTTCTTGGATGATTACAAACATTTTTATAAAATGTCCCCCACCCCCAAGGTAGTTGCTTAGCAACTGCATCCCTGTCATGTCACACGTGTGATGGAGCTAACATTCAGACAATCTCTCTTCATTTGGTAGAAAAAGTGTACTTTGAAAAGAAAGAAGGATAAATAGAGGAAAATGGGTTTTGTGAGCCTTCGTGGAAGTGATATTTTACCCTGGGGTAAGATGCATTTAAAAACATTACCTGAAAAATCTTTGCTTGGGTTAAGCAAAGAAGTGCAGCTGAAGAGAGAAGCATCCTGGTCTTGGACAGGTCACCATCCCAGAGCTGCCCTGTGAACCTCTTCTCTGTTCAAGAATGGGAGAACTGACTCTGCCTCCCAGGGAGCATCCTGTTATGGGTACTAAGGTTAAAAGAAAAAAAATATGTATACTTTGTTTCCCTTCCCAGACTGTCTTCTGCTTTGAGATGTCTGTACTGCTCTTTTGTATTCCTTCTTTTCTTTTTCCTTTCAATTGCTAGTCTGACATGTGATATGTTTTTTTTTTTTTTTTTTTTTTTTTTTTAACACCCATGTGCTCGAGTTACTTTATTTAAGACACTGCCATTTCTGACCTTTTTTGAGTGGCCAGTTGTTACACAGATGGCAGTGGCCTCTTTGGCCCACAGAAGGATGCTGTGTAACAGCATCTGCTTTGATCTCTCAAGGATGGGAGCTCTGCCTGTGTCAGGTTGGAGACCTCTGCTCACTCATAGCTATTCATATGTTGTTTTTAGCTTAACCATTCTCCTGAGTGGTTAGAAATCTGAGATGAATAAGACAGTGTGATCTGAAGGACTGTCTCTGTTTAATATCAAAGTAAACTTGTGGTTGTCTTGTAATAATTAAAATCAGATCTGTTAATCAATATGTCTCAGTTTAGCTAACTCCTGCTCAAGTTCAGACTTTCTCCTTAATTAAACTTGCGTCTGTGACCTTTTGTTCTTGTACTTGCATCAGTAACACCATCCGTTTGCATACATTAATGCAATAGGAAAGATGCACTCAACCCAGCTGCATGGGAAACTTTGATTAAGCAATTTTATGATGAAAAGGATGATTTTTCAGGACGGTTCTTGATGCTTTTCAGGAGAGACTCAGCTGGGAGAAGATAGTTCAACTCCTTCATAGGAACTGGAAGGGTGTTAGCTGTGAGTGTTCTGGCTCTTGGTACAGGGGAATGCTATGTGTTCCCTCTGCTCATTTTCTACAGGTCCTTGCTTTGTTTGCTTCACAGTTAGATGCTCATTTGTTATGAATTCAACAGGGATCCCCATTTGCTGTAAATCTTGTTCTAGCTATGCGGAATCAAGACCTAGTATGGTTAAAGCTATGCAGCTCCATCCCCAAAGCCATGGAGTGCTTTCAGCTCCTTCTGGGAGATGATCTGCTGGATCACCAGTCTGCTCTGAGGCATCTCTTCTCTTCTGCTGCTTCTGGGAACTGTTTGGCTTTGCAAACTGGGAATTTATCATTTGTTAATTATTTGCCCTGAGTGAAACTGGATCAGTCAAGAGAAATCCTTTGCTATGCATGTAATACATTTTATATGTTAAACGCTTCCATAATAAGAAGCTGAGTAATACAGATGACATTATTTCTGGCTCTGGATTTGCAGCCTCTGTTGGTGCATGCCATACTGAGAATTTGCGGCATTACAAAGAGACATCCATTTGGCTGTTTTTCCTCTCCCTAGTATGCACAGGCTAATCTTTCTTGGTTTCACAGCTGTAGCATTTCTAATGGAAATAAGTCTGCTTCATGGCAGCCAGCACAGAAATCTAGGTCCTATATTGTGACCCAGTAATGGACATCGCATTTCAGAGTCTTGATAAAAGTTATTGTTGTAAATCTATCTACAAATTAGTTAATTAATAAGCAATTATGTCTTACAAACAGCAGGGTTTTCAACATCAGGTGGTGACCCAGTAGCGGTCCTACCATTCCCAGAAAGCATCCCTTTCAAAAAGCAAGTGCTTTCCTCTTTGCAGGGTTTTGTGGAATGATCATCTGCGAGAGATTCACTGCTCATCCCAGACAATGTTACTGATGTGTTGATAGAATATGAAACCCTGATGCTCCCACCTATAGAGAACCATTTCTCAGCAGTGTTGGTGGCTGCTGATAGAATGCAGTTAAGGGCAGAACTCCTGGGGGAACTCGTGCCACAACCAAATGCTTTTGAGGCCTCAGTCGATCTGCTGAAAAAGAGCACCCTATGCTCTCACACAGACATCCAGATCTCCTTAGCACAGATTATGATCATTACCATTTCTTGTCAGAGCAGGCATCCCTCATCCTAGTGTACCGAGGGCTCCTCTTGCATCCAGGCTCCATGGTAGCAGGCAGCAAATAAGTGTTGTGGGTGCAAGGCTGCAGAAAATCTCTCATGCTTTTGAAATAAAGATGAAGTTCAGGACTGCTCCCTTCTGCTTTCAACTTGCTGAAAAGAAGCCCCAAAGATAGAATGTACATGGAGCAAAAGCAAACAAAATATTTGTGTGAAATGTTGAGGTGATGCTCCTAAGACTTGAGGGCAGCATCTCCTATATCCCTAGATAACGGTGTCCTGAATTGCACTGACAATTACAGTGTAGGCACAAACTGAAAACTGTGCTGAGTTAGCTCAGCTGAAAGTTAAAACAAGGGGAGGTGGGTAAGGCTATTGCAGGCAAAAAGGCAGCTGAGTTGTGCTTCGGTATGGGTTGAGCTATGCTCCCCACTGCTGTGGGGTACAAGCATCTCACTGTTACGTTGCTCTCATAAATATCAACACACAAGCTGGTGTTTTGGGCAAAAGCTATGAACCTTTTATGAAGTCTCCCCTGTGATGACAGTAGGGTAGGCAAAAATTTAATTCATTAGAGCTATTCCACTTCACCTGTGTCTGCTTTATATCTGCTTATTTAGGTCTGTAGCTGTAGATACAGGGCACAAAGTACCCTTGAACAGCTTGGAGCAAAATCCATTTCCCTGCCAAAGGGAGCAGACTTGGGATTGCAATCATTTAGCTGTGTGTAGGAGGAGATGAAACACAACATTTGCACGGTTGTGTATGGAAAGACAGGTAATGGCCCTGTGGAATTGAACAGGGTATTGACTACTGAAAGGAAATAATTGCTGGGTTTCCCATTTGCGTGAAATGTCTCCATTTCTATGAATGCCAGTCAGGGGTTAGCAAAGCCACTGATTAAACTCTAGCAAAATTGTACACTTCTTACCTGGTTCTCTTTTTATTCTCTGCTTCTTCTTTTTGACACTAAAATTAAAGCAGAGTAGGATCAGTTTTGTTACTGAATAGGAAAGCTGTAATTAACTAGTCCATCATGATTGCTTTTTATACATGAGATCATTATAGGTGAGACAAAGCCACATCTGTTCCTATGATATGCTGCCATGTTACTGAATGTATAGATGCTTTTTGAACACTTTGCTATGAGTGTTAATTTAGCTGAAAATTCCTACAGCCATAGAGCTTTCTTAAGCAGGGAGCTTCTATGCGGGTGTGTGTATATATAACCCTAATTGTGCAACAGTACATCAGTAGTTTGGCACTTAATCACAGGATGTTTTTTGTTTGGTTTGTGGGTCATGACCTCTCCTTTTCACTCTGGATCACCTCCAGAAGTCTATTTGGTGCAATATTATCTCTCCTAATTACAGTCTTAAAAAAAAAAAAAGGCTAATTTGTGTTATTACAGAAGTAAATTCCCTATAGTTAGAGATGAGATTCTTGGCATTTCTGTCCAGTGAAGGCTGTTTGGATTTATCAAGTCATGCAAAACAAATTTAAAAGAAAAAAGGGAAACATCCTATCTGAAAAGCCCCTCCACTCCTACAAGAATCGGGAGCATTTGTTAAGTTTGTGGTTAACTTCAGATGACAGCAGTTTTGTAATCTTTATTATGCACCCTGGAGCTCTCATGAGTGGAACTTTCAGCTACTTGATTTAAAACAAAATAAACATAAAACCTCCCGAGAGTATCAGAATTTCTCTTTTTGGCTCAGGGACATATTTTGCTGATCTGTGGTGCAGTCAGGCACCAAACCCTGGATGTAATCCAGCCCCCCTACTTGCCTCCTCTACTCCATGCCTGTAGGGATGGGAATCATGGGGGGAAACATTTAAAGGAATACTCATAGATGAAAGATATTCAGAAAGTTCTCAGGCTTCTGTTAAAATGCTTATTCGTCAAAACCATTTTTTTTCATAGGGAAGGACCTGTTTTCCTGAAGTCTACTTTGCAGAAGTTCCTTCCTGCTGGTGCCAAGGGCCCTAGAGCACTGATGGTGTGTGGACAGAGAGGGTTCCTCTGCAACAAGGAGACCTCCAGAGCCTGCTGATCAGAGAAAGGTTCAGATGACTGCTTGTCCCTATGTTTGCTCAAGTGTCAGTGATATGACATAGGAGCTGAAAAATCCATGTCTCTCCAACCTCAAAGCTTCAGCCAAGGCTGTGCTGCCTCCGGAGCATAGTTGCCAATTGCTAATACCTAAATCTGCAGCTAACTTATAAAGCCTTTAAAAGATGCTTCTTAATCACAACCGTTGTGGATTTTCCCCTCCCAGAAAGCCCATCATCCTGGGAGGTGAATAGCAGAGCTGGTTCATGGTTGCAATTGGAGATCTCTTCAGAGGCATTAGAGCTGGGCAATTGTGTTTACCTACAGACAGCAGGTGCCAAGCTTTCTACTCCCCTCCTTTCCCTTCTGCCTGCCCCACGGAGGGTGCCTCACACTAGCTAAAATAATTGAAGCCCTCATTCAAGCCTGGTGAAAACAGTGGGGTCTATCCATTGCCTGACATCTGCCTGCTTTGGGTTGCTCCAGGGAGCTCTTAGTTTCTATCTTTGTTGCAACCTTCCTGGCCTTGGCACTGCTCTGCTGTGCAGGACTGCTGTAACTAGTTTTAATGAAGCATGAACTTGATTTAGGCAGGGACCATGTCCCTCTGCACTGGAGCAAGGAGGAGGAAGCCCTTGTGGGATTGCCTTTGCAGAGTAGCTGAAGTGAACACCAGGTCTAGTGTGAAGTACCACCTATCTTGCAGGGGGTTAAAAGAAAAGAAAAATCTTTATTTTTGGCTCATTGAATTCAGTGACTTTTGTTCTTGTGATTGTCCAGACTCAGATGTGTAGATTCCTAAGGGATGGCAAATTAAAGTCTGGAAAAAAATCCATTCTTCAGAATGGCTCATAAAAATATCTTTCTGACAGGAGTGCAAGTTCTGCTATTACTTAATTCTGCCTTTCTGTCCTCTGGAGCTAAATGATCAGCCAGATTATGTGCTGTGCTTCGTTACTTGAGAACATTTCAGCAATGAGCTGGAATAATGAGTGAAGCTTCATTCAGATGGTAGCTGGGATTCTCAAAGCTTCAAAAGATCAAGTTTATCAATGAGAAGAATTGAAATATTCTTATTTAAGAGGTGTATATTTTCTAGGACAGCTCTGAATTATGGGCAAATCAGATGAGATGATGGGCGTAAAGAGATGTAAACCCTGAAGATGGGCTGTGTGATTCCCAATAATACTGAAGTACTACTAAATACACATATGTTGAAATAATACTAAAACAGTCTGAACTGTTTCAGTCATGGCTGCAGTTTCGGGCAGACAGCATTTTGTAGTTCTCATTTCCAATTCCTTATATAAGCAGCTGAATTTGGGCTTAAACATGCGATGGATCTCTTTCCAGTAGCAGTGGAAATGGAAATAAATAACATACTAAAAGCAAAATCTAAAGCACGTTTGAAAGAATGTAATCAACTTTGCAAGCTTTAAAATCCTTTCTGGGGTGGGGGGCAGGGGAATGGTAGTATCCATCAAATTATTTTCACCAGTCTTAGCTTAACACTAGGTTTCAAGCACCATGTAATCCCCAAGAATAAAAATAATATCCATTTCAAATGCATGAGGTTGCCAGGCTGCTTTTGTTCACATGAGCTATTGCATGAGGAAAGATTGTTTGCCCTTATCTCCTGCATCTTCTCTGAGCTAATATATGGGCATCAATTTTCCAAAAATACATTTTCCAAAAATATATTATCTTTGAAGAAGTGATCTTAGGTGCATCTTTAAATGATTTTGTTTTTTATGATAGGCTTTGAAGAGAATAACGACCTAACTGTCTTTGTTTTCCTTCTTCAGACAAAGCGGCACTAAAATTTTAGGCTGAATCTTGAGACATTTGTGTTCTCTAACTAGGCATTTTTAACATGACTTTGTCCTGTTCTGGTTTAGTACTACTCTACCAAATCACTCAAAGATAATCATTTTACCATGTGTCCAGTATGCCTCCTAATTCCCTGCTCTATAATTCCTATAAAGTACTTGATTAACTTCTGAGGTATTCTGGATAAGGTTGTCCTAAGTCTTGTTTAAGTATCCTCCAAGCAATTTAGCAAGCCTTGCTGCCTTCACAGCATTAGAGTTCTCTTAATGTTGCATTCTGATGATAAACCTTATTTAAAATAAATAAACCCCCAACACTGAGCATACATTTTGCTCAGGCTAATTCTGATCTCCCATGCATTAATATGAATGAGAAGGATTAGCATGAGAAAATTTGCAATTTCTGAAAATGCTGGAAGCCTGAGCTTGAATAACCGTGTTAAAATTTTGCCTTGGTTTGTTCATCCTTAAAGGCTTGTTTTGTTGTTTGCTTTTCTTTTGCCCCAAGCTATAGCCAAGTATATAAACTCAGAGAAAGGCTGAGAATATGGAATATATTTAAGAAGTTGAAACTTTTAATGATATAAGTTGGAGATATGAGAGTTAGCAGCCATTTTTATGAATTTCCTACATGGTTGGTTTGTGTCTTTCTTTTTTTCCTCCTTCTTTTGTTAGTTTATTTTTTTTTATTGAGACTTTTATCCCCAGCTGGCTGGGGCTGGAGTGTGGGATGCGTGGAGAGGGTTGAAGAAGCTGGTCACCCTGGAGATGAGATGAAGCAGCAAGTTGTAATGTCTAACTACTATCTGAAGAAAGGAGCCATAAGGAAGGAGGCCCCAGGCTCACCTTGAAGACGTGGAGAAGGGCTGTGAGGCACCTTCCCCCTTAATTTATCCTGTGACTGTATGAATTTTGCAGATATTTGCAAGAGGAACTTTTTTTTTTTTTTCCCCATATATATTTTTAAACATTGTTTGCAAAACCTCATGAATGACAAATGGTCCCAGTCCCAAAACACATTGGCAAGGAGGATGTGGGGGGGCACTGTGGGCTCTTGGGGTCTATGAGCTTATCCAGCCTGGCCCACAGAGGGGCTCCTGTAAATGCATGGGTTTTCCTGCCTGTGCACTCATTCAGAATTGTCACCTTCCACCCAAATGGGGATGTCTGGCAAGTTTCTGGAAATTGCAGTGATGAATGGTGGTGGGGTTTTGGTTTGATTTTGCTTCTGCTCTTTGAGATATCCTCTCTGAAACTCTAAGTGTCTGCAGTTTCCTTGCCCAAGCATCTTAATTGTAAGCTCTCCAGTGAGCTGAGCTCTCCTCTTCAGGTCATGACAATGAGGAAAATGCTTTGTCAGAATATCATCCATCAAGGATGAACGCAATGTTAGTGACAGCTCAGAAGTGGATGAGGCTTTGCTAGTGCAGCCATGTGAGGACTGCTGTACTTCCCACTGCCCTGACACTGTTTTTTCCTTTTTTTTTTTTTTTTTTTTTTTTTTCCCTGGCACTTGTGCTCTAATTCACAAGGTTCTAGAAATTGAAAACAACACGATGGACCATGTTTGCTCCCTGAAAATCTGTTTCTTCTGATCAGTGCCATCTCCCTCCGTCCCACTTTCTATTACCTAATACCTAATATATGTCACAGCATTGTGCGTTGTTACCATCTATGAATATTCCCCATCATTATTAAACAAATAAGATGCAACTGCTAGACAAAGTTAGCCAGAGTACTTAACTGGAGAGGGGAAGAAATAAATAAAAATATCATTTTGGGAGAGGTTGTCTTGTTTACTGTGCCAGGGACACTGGATAATTCCATATTATACACATATATAATATGGATAATTAGGATAATTAGGGCATGGATTTTCTTGACATACCATCTTAGATAGTGCTGTCAGAAAACGCTTGTCTCCCTTGAGATTTGGAGCAGGAGTGGAAACGCAGAAGCATCTACCAGGAACAGTTGCTCTGCAGCAGTCTGGGACTTTGCAGCTCCCTGCCTGTGTGACTTTGACCTTGTATTTGCTGTTCTTTAGTTGTGCTGTTCCTGGTCTGCAGGACTGGAGCTGACCTGGGACCTGAGGAAATATCTGAACAGAACTGTGTTGCTGTTCCCATGAGGGAGCAGAGAGCTTGGTGCAGAGGATTTAAACTTGCTTCTAGGGGATACTGAATATGTATTTCCTGTTGAAGCTAGCCCCTGCTGCCTCTGCAAATAGCTAGAGCTGCATTAAACCAATATGTTATGATTTTACCACAGTGGTGTCATTTTGATTTTCCACATGTTTCTGCAGAACCATTTATACACATATATATATGAATTGATTCAACTCCCTAGGCTGTTGCTGGGAGCTTGTCACTAGAAAATCCTATTTTCAGACAGAAACAACACGAGAACAAGAAAAGTCAGACATTGTTGGATTTGTATTGGTGCTTATGAGGACTGTGAGCACTATTTCCCCCAGAAACAGTCCCAGCTTCTTTTGGGGAGACTCTGCAGCTACAGGGACACAGGGAAATAATATACTCATCTAACAAAGCCACTCTGAATGTTGTGCAACTCTTTCTGTGGAGAACTGAAATACTTACAGGCCCTTGAAGCACCAGGTATTTGTGATGTTGACCTTTCCCCTTCCCCCCTTAAAAAACAATAGAAAACATATTGCAGAATGTTGTGAAATACCTTCATATGAGACAGCAGCCCTGCACCCTAGGTAGCAGCCCAGCTGCCACCTGCTGAACTGAGCCTTTACTTTTAAAGGTTCCCTGGCAACCAAGGTGACATATCTGATCACCTTCTCTTTTAAATGTTAATATAATCTTGTAATTAATGTAAAAATGCTGAGAAGGAAAAATGCAAGGCATTAATAGGTTATTTTGTGGGATTTATATACTTGCTAGAGTGATTGGTGTGTGGGGGGTGGGCAGTCTGGAGGCATCGTGAGGGTTCTCCAAATGTTTTCTTCCTGTGTCAGGACTAACCCTTGTGTTTCTCTGGCATTTGGTGAATGAACAGAGGTGGTTTCATGCTGATGCCCCCAGTATGCCTTGGTGATGAGAAGCCTGACCTTTAAATACCTGGTGGGGTGGATGGGACAGAAGTAGAAGGGCATAGAGTTGGTCTTAAGTGGGAGTTGCATCTCTGGATGTCTATTCACTGGATTTCATAGTATGAGCAGCTTCTGCACTGCAGTGTAACTGATGGGAAGCCCCACAGAGCAGTAGCCAGGACATCTTTGTCCTATGGCACTTGAGCAACAGCAGAATCTTCATAGCAAGAAAAGGAGGTTGCATGATCTAACCTTAAACGCCCTCCTGTCCTTCACCCAGAATGTCATGTAGTATATGACGTTATATAATAGGCTCTAAATTAAAAATTCCAATTTATGCTTAGGTTTAATTTGAATTATAACATGCTCTTCTTCTACAGGGAATTCTCTTATACCTGTCATGGATTGCAAAAGACTGGAAAAAGGACTTTTTTTGAGCATCTTTATTCGTCAGTCATGCTGATGAATTCTCCCAAGCTTTTGATGAATAGGATAATAAAAGTAGCTACCTACACAAATGTGGGATCTAAATTTGTGCTGAAGAGACTGGCAAAAAATATTAATGATCTGAACTGGAGCAGCAGCAGGCAGGTAGCTGGACTGTCACTCTGGAGAGCACATGTCTCAATGCCTCTAACTTGTGTGTAATGATTTTGCTGTCAGGGCTCTGTAGATTAGGGGTATGAAACCAATTTATCGTATGCTGGCATGAACCCTAGTCTTAAAATGGTCACCAGAAAGTAATTTTTCTAGTAAGAGGTATGATTTTATCGGTTGATGCTTGAACAAATGGCATCTCTATTGGGAAGGTTTGCTCATAAAACAGTACCAGGGAAATGCCTTTATTGGCAGATAAAGGCTGAAGTGGTAAGTGGATGAGCTCAGGCACAGGAAGCAGTAACAACATACTGATTTCCCTCCACTACTAATAAATTAATACAGCTGATGTCCTGTGAGGACTTCCCATAATTGCAGTGTATGAGCTAACATGGCATTAATCATTGAGCCTCTCTCCAAGTCACCCATGTGTTTTGTGGGAAGAATAATAGCACAATGAATTGGTCACCATTCTGCAGGAAACCAAAGCCTGTCTAATCAAAAGGTTGGATTTCTTGTTTTCAAAGCTGCAATTAAGCTACTGAAAGAACTGTAGGAGACAGTTCTACTGCTGAGTAGATATGTTCTGAGAAGTTGCCCAGGAATACCCTATGTAGCTTAAAAAAATAACCTTCCCAGTTACTCTTTTGACTGCATTTCATGAGGATTTCAATAATCTCTCATGACAGGCTCTAAACATAACATGATTATCAAGACAGGAATAATGTCTTATTTCAAATAATGTCCATTTTGCTCATGAATAAAAGATCTAAAGCTGCTAAAAGATAAGGAACACGTGGTGATTATGTGGTGAATCACTTTGCTACTGGAAAGATTCTCTTGTTAGGTTTGCAGACAGGAAATGTTTGTTTAGCTCCTTTGATCTGCAGATGCCAAGTTGTCTTGGAGAGGGAATAGCCATTTCTCATTACTTAGATTTTCAAAAAGCATTTGATGTGGAAAGGTATTAGAGATATATTCTCTGAGTTTCAAAGGGTATAGATAATACATCACATGCAGTAGGAGACACCACTGTTGTTCTCTGGAAGATTAGACAGGGCTATCTTAACATCATCAGGGGATTTTAAAACTGGCATTGAAATGTATTTGTTCTGTCACTTGTGAGGAATATTTGATGAAGCTTGATTTGATTATTTCAGAACTTGTGCATAAGCTCATTTATCTAATTGTTGTATTGGTCATTTTCTTATTGTATTGAGTTTTAATAGTCCTGAGATTAATTAGATGTGCATAAAGAGCATCTGAGAGAGATCATAGATGTGAAGCTTTTGTTTTGTATCTTTCTGTACTGTTTTTAAAAGAAAGATGAGATAACTGAATGCAATCAAAATGCAGTCATGTTCTTGATTAACAATATAATTAGCTAAAATCTGAAAGTTTTGCAGGGAATATCTGCACTTAATATACAGTGTTCTGAACTGACTAGACAGGCAATGTTTGAAACTTACTTTATTTATGATTGAAGGTTTTAATAATAAAACTTCTTTTCTGTAGTAAAAAAATGATAATAAACAACCCAAACAGGAAAGTATGTTGGTTTCATCCCTTTTATGCTAACCCCAAAAGGAGGGTTTAGTCTCCACCTGCAGCTGTTTTACAGCCTGCATTGCCCTAGCACTTCCAATGCACACATAATCAGATGTTCACCAGCTTCACAGAGAAATGCAGAGGGAAAATGTCTTTATCCTGCGATCAGGACCTTCTCTTTAAAATGCTTCAGCTTAGGTGGATGCTTTTAATTAGACACAGATGGAGGAGGGATGGTGCAGGTGGGAGAGTGCTGACCTGGGGCTGGCAGCGAGGGGTTGTGCAGGAGGTGATTGTCTTTTTAGCAAAGAACTGTTTTACAGTCTCATTTAGTAATTCAGAATTAGGCAGAAAAATGTCTCTAAGGATATAGATGATGGTGGAAAAAAAATGAGGCTTTTAATGAATTTTCAAAAATGTCTTCCTGCTTTATCTCTGTCTTAGTGAAAACTTTATTGCCAATGAACATTTGAAATTATGTATTTCTACACTGAGTGAAAATCATACCTAGCTTTCAAATAAAAAAAAAGGCACTGTAATCATTAGTATTTGTGAATACTCTGTTTGTTGAAGAATACAACACAGGATAGAGAATTGGCAAGTGATATATTATTTACATTTTGTATAATATGCATTTACTTTCAGCTTTAAAGAGAAAAGCTTAAAAAAAAACTCAAACCACTACCATATTTGAAGTTGCAGAATAGCATAAGTGTGATAATAACAAATCTGTATGATTTCATAAAATAGAATGTTTTCTTACTGTTCTGGAGGAACAGTGTATGCTTCAAGATTTAAGTACTCCTGCTCAAAAATTTATACTATATAAAACCCTGAGTTCTTTTTGCATTTGCATGTTTGCAATGTGTTTCCTACAGTCTTTTCTTCTGTCAGTTTTAACTTAGCAAATTCCACTTAGCAGCACTGCTGAAAATCATAAAAAATGATAGACTAGAAAGAAAGAAAACTAATTTTGTTGTGCAAGTAAAATTTCATTTCAAAATCTGGAGGAAATCTAGCTCAGCTATAATGATTTTCTTGAAAGTTTTGATCTTATTTTTTTAATGAGAAGTAGATTGATTTTTCTTCAATACATTTTCTGTGCCCATAAATCCCTATTGTACATGAACTACTCCTTTGTGGAAAGAATTAAAGCTGTAGATTTCTTACTTGCAACATTCTTATAGCTTATAAATATGCAAAGATAAATTCCAATAAGGAAATAATACTTTTATTAATAAATGTCTTTTCTGAATGTAATTTTGGATAAAATTCTCCATTGATTTGCCTTGCAGACTCGCAAGCCAGAAGAGAAAGTATCATTGTCTTGCATAAGAGACTCCCTGAGGGATAGATCCATTCATCTCAAGCAGGGGCCTAGGGAGAACAGCAGCAAGGGCTCGAGCTCAGGAAAAGATGTCCCAGTTCAGTTCTGTCCTGGTGTTGTTGATGCACTGCTTCCCTTTCATGCTTAAAGTCTTTCCTCTATCCCGAAGTGCTGAACCACAACAGAGGGCTTGTTCGATTTATGATGAAATGTCTGATAGTTAGAAATTAATTGTGCTTGCAGCTATTTCTTAGTGGGCTCATAAAAATTCCTTTTAACTCTGCACAGCCCTTCTGTATTCAGAAATTCTCTGGTGCACCATCTGCTCAGGGCTTGTGGACATCTGCAAGTTACCTCTCTGTGACAAGGATATCTGAGAGCTGTGCATCTTCAGCATACGTAACTAGCTGTAATGTCTCAAAGCTGACTACTACTGAGAATGCAAAAATGATTCTAGCACAAAATGTGGGCATGCTATGAAAAAAAAAAAAATACAGGAGCATACTTGCAACTGTTTACCTTCTTTTAAGCTTGTTCCTACTAAATTAATTCTGGAAATGTGATCATTTCATTCTCCTAAAATTGTAATTCATGCATAGGATGTGTTCTCAGTGCTTCAGATCATTTGAAAACACTTACTTTTCTTAATTTATCATCTGCTTTCCAAAAATCTCAATTTGTGATTCTTGTACTGTGCAATCAAAAAAAAAATGTATTACCGAAGAGGCTGCCACTCAAAATTTCCGCCTTTCCTCCTGTCATGTGCACATTGGAAAAAGCTTCCTATAAATTGTGATTGCGGAATTCACTGGGACCAGTTCTGTTCCAGGTCTGATCCTACTTTCACATCTGTAAACACATGAAAAGTGCCTCTGAATATTCACTGCAAATTATCTGATCAGCTGTTATCCTGCTAGCAAAACCTGAATGCAACTATTATTGGGTGGATTTACAGGTTGCTAAAGAGTCTCTCCCTTAAATCATTGTGCTCCTAAAACGAGTTTTGTAATGCAGGAGTACAGCTGAGATGAGGATGCCCTGACTACAAGGTACTGAAAGGCCACTGCTATAGTTTCCTCTCATCAAGCAGAGAGAAGAGATCATTTGAGATCTGTAATCTGTTGCTGTTGATAGCTGACCTAATTTCTGAGTGCAGATATGACTTAGTAGCAATCCCATCTCTTAGATAAAGGCATTGAGTAGAAATGGTGTGCTGTTGAATGACTTCTGCCAAGAAGGTCAGCAAGTTCTTAAGGGAAAATGTTTGATAGATGCAATTAAATGTACAAGGCTTCTGCCTATTGCTTATCGATGGCTTCTAAAATGAAATGATTTTCTCTCAAGCTTGAAGGTCATTTCTGATACGTGTCTTGGCACTACACTAAGGATCACTTCAAATAAAATGCCAGGAGCAGGAATGAAAAATTAAGAATGTTTATATGCTGCAATTACCAAAAAAAAAAAAAAAAAAAAAAAAAAAA
>NC_048896.1:8595597-8630137 GCF_011077185.1 Oxyura jamaicensis | reverse complement strand
AGATTTTTGCTGGTGACACCCATTTCATCAAAGAGATTTTTGCTGGTGACACCCATTTCATCAAAGAGATTTTTGCTGGTGACACCCATTTCATCTGCTGGTGACAAAGCAGCATTATTCTAGGTATCTTCGGTGTATTGAGTAATCTAGCAAACCATGGAAAGAATAAGGGAATAATCCCTGCAAACCTGCCATGCCTAGCTGCAGAACAGAGGATAAGGACAAACATAATCTGTTTCATGCAAAAAATAAAATAAATAAATAAATACATACATTTCTGGAAAATCCCAGACATGCTTGTAGTATTTTCGCTATAGTCTCATTAGAGAGAGAGAGAGAAATAATGCCTGTGAAATCAGAGAAGAAAATGAGTAACCAAGAAAACAGTGTTACAGCTCCCCGTGATCTCTATTTCTTGTCTGCTGTTAGCAATTTGACTTCGTGTGGTGCATGTGCTGCATCACATACATCCAGATTTGTCAAGCCCTGTACAATTGATTTTCCTCCTGTGCTTGAGCATGGCCTGCCTCTGTTTTGTGCCCCCACCTGCTGCTGGTTGGGCTCATCTGAGATCTACAAGCTGTGTGTGGTGCCACAGGTTCTGGAGAAGGTCAGAGACCATTGTGCACTGCAGGTGTGTGTGCCCCCTTTATTCAGCACCCAGGCTCAAAGGAGCCCAGCAGAACATGATCCTGTGTTGAAGTCCCTCCCCATTCACTGACCCACTGTGCCAGGGATGCCCCTAGAACGTGAGTTGTCCCAAACATTGAGGAAAATGGAAAAATTGTTTTCTTTCAGTAGAAAATGACTGGGAATTTGTAATACACAAAGTTCATTCCTTTCCTCCCCAGGAAGTTTATACAAGCCTGTGGAATTGCTCTGGAGCTCAACGAGCGACTCATTAAGGAGGATCAAGTGGAGTACCATGAGGGACTAAAATCAAACTTCCGGGATATGGTGAAAGAGCTTTCAGATATCATCCATGAACAGGCATGTACTGCATGTCAAGAGCCCACAAAAGTGGTTCTTTGTGTTTGAAAACTAGCTAAAGTTGAAAACTAAATGAAAACACCTCATGTAATTTAACTAAATTCAAAAAAGGCAAATAAATAAATGTGAAAAGTAAATGATATACTTGGTAGGTTCCTAACAACCAGTTTCTGTAGCTTGCAAGCCTCATCCTGGCATTGGTATACAGGGTGGAGTCTTCAGTGACATGTATCATTAGTTTACTGGCTACTGTGGTCACCAGAAATATTGTGCCGTGTTTTGCTTCATGCTTTCTGCATTGAAAAAGCCCTGTGATAAGTCAAAGGTTGAAATTCTCTGGCAAAATTTCAGTTTCCTGTTATATCCCGCTTAAGTTCCCCTTTTTTTTTTCTTTAAAGGATATTTTCTTAGAATTTTGACTTAATGCCAACTATTCATATGCACTGATAACGTATTTGTGCTAAATTATGTGACCCATGTTTTAATGTTTTATTGGATTTTTCTAGGAAAAATTTGAATAGTAACATCAAAGGTGAGAGGTTCAGGGAACAATTCCACATCTATGTAGTATCATGCTGTGAGATCAGATGAAAACTGGTTTTCTGAAGTAACCTCTTTATCTCTGTGCTGTAATTATGCCTTCATTATGACAAAAGAAAAATCAAGGTAGATTTATACTATCAAGCATGCAAGATGAATGGTTCTGACTGTGTTGTGATTCCTAGGTCTTGAAAGTAAGAATGTTTTCAAAATCTCCTAGTTCCTCTACAAACAGTCATTTAGCTTCTCACACCATAGGTAGATATACTGCTTAAATATAGTTTATTTACCTTTTATACAACAGTTCCACATGTGGCAATTAAAAATGTAGCATGTTAAGTCCCTAAAAACAGATAGACAAATTCCACAATAATTTGAGAAGTATGTAAGAAAAATGTGCAAGTAGCAAAATAATATAGCTGCACCCGGCTGTTATTTGTAAGTCATGTTTATTTACAGTAAAATAATGCTTATGAAAATCAAACAGGTGTGATTTCTTTATGGAAAGGTACCATATCATTTCAGGGAAGCAGAATGTGTAGTCTCATGACGCAGCTGAATTTTGTCATATAAATATAAGGGAGGATCTGTTTGAGAATAAGAAATATTCTGCTTGTGACCACCATTTTCCTAGTGTGCAAACTACTGTTTTGCACATTTAGCGCATTCATCTTTTCCATGTACATTCCCTACCTTGTTTACTTCATTGTTGAATTTTGCTCAGAGATGTTTGTCCACAGGAGTTGCCACCTGCTTACTCTACGCTATTTGCAAGTAAACCTCTCCAATACATTTGATTTGCATGCAGCTGCTGGGACTTCTGTGGTTTCTGAATTCTGCAATAGTCAAATTGAAAACAAATCACTCAGTTCTGCACTGGGGCAGTATAATAGTTAAGATTGTCTTAGAACAAAGAAGCATTATTAAAGCACACCCTATTATCTTTACATATTTACAAATACAATGTCTTGTTCTCTTCTGTTAATATGTGAAATATTACAGCAATGGAAAAGTCAAAGTGAATTGCTCACTGGGAAGGAGATATTTTCACTTTCTTCTATGGGGCTTTAGTATTTTGTAATTGATAACTGCTGACATTAATTTTTATTACCATCAAATGAGCCAACTAGCAATTTAAACAATGAAACATTTTCTTCTGCAAAATTGCTCAGTTAAGTGTAAAAAGTATATTATATTAATTTAGGGTTCTCATTACAAATAACAAATCCTTTTCTAATTTTTTTTTCAGTGCCCCAAAGCAACACAGGCAGTGCATTTACTTTGAGATGGCAGGGCAGGTGGGTCAGCCTGTGACCTATCTATTGATATTTTAAGTTAGGGAAATGTAAAAACAAAAAATTGGTAAACTGCACCTGAATAGGTACAAGAAGCTTCAG
This sequence comes from Oxyura jamaicensis, assembly GCF_011077185.1. Taxonomy (NCBI): domain Eukaryota; kingdom Metazoa; phylum Chordata; class Aves; order Anseriformes; family Anatidae; genus Oxyura; species Oxyura jamaicensis. The sequence goes on along the minus strand of NC_048896.1, from coordinate 8,627,210 downwards.
AGAGTGTCTGAATACTGGATGTCCAGAAACTGTTTATGATGGCCAGTGATCTCAGTTTCACAAATGTAAATTAAGATGAACTTGTTGGCTGATGAACCACAGAGTGAAAAACAAATACCCAGTCAGCTCTAGAAGTACAGTTAGATTCCATGCAGTGAGACCATTCTTCAACTAATAAAGTTTTGTCACAGATGTAGTGGGTGTTTGTTACACTTAGCTGCATATGCTCCCCATGCTTATAAATTAAAACAAACAAACAAACAAACTCTATCGCTGCTAAGATATAATAAAAATTTCCATACAGAGAGAATTGTTTCTTTGTTTGACTGGATAGTCATAACTGAAAGCTATCCGGTAATGTGCAGAAGAATGTATATTTGAATGCTACAGAAATTGCTAAATTACTGTTCTTTCTCATTTTTTGTTGTGCTGCCTTTGTGAAACAGCTTTGAAGACAAGGTTGGATATCTTTTTCACATACCTTTTTAAAGAGTTTGATTATAATAATGAACTAAAGCATTTACTGAATTTGTGGCTGTTTTGTTTCATCTAGATGTACCATGAAGATACAATGCATTCGCCATGGATGCATGACTCCTTACATGTCTTCTGCGCCATCAGCGGGACATCTGGTGATGGAAGTTACTGTTCACTCAGACCCACTGCTGAAATATAAACATATCAGCGATGTTTTACAGAGCTTTCTCAGGAATATTTGGAACAGTACAAAGGATGTTAAAAAATCCATGATGAGTGAATTTACCATTTTCTTCCTCCAAAGTTATGCTTTCAAACAGGGTGCTTGCTTATTTTGCTGAGCAACATTGAAAGTGCCTGGACATTGCACCACTGTGCTTTTTTTCTACCTTTTTTTTTTTTTTAAAGTGTATAACAGGACATGGAAAGGCAATTTTCTAAGTATGTATTGAATTGCAGAACTATGAATTGAAATGATAATGGTACTATGTAAAATTGTACAATGGAATATGATAAAATGTAAAACTACTTTGTAAATAGAAAGAGCATAGAGTATATAGAAATTAGCACTGTATCATATTTGCTGCTAAAAGCTTTCTCAGGCAGGGAAGATGACGGAGAAGTTGTAAGAGATCTCACTTGTAAGAGATCTTCCTTGTCTAGAAAGTGACATGGGGTCCAGATGCCCGTGTTTCCCTCACACGATGAGAGTAAACTCGCATTAGTCTGGAATAACTAAAACCTAAATCAGAAATGATAGTTTTTGTACATCCTTTGGGCAGATAATTGTAAAGCGACCTCCATGAGAACTGAGTATACTATAGCTGATTTGAATTTTGGCTAACCTTTCATGTCTCCAAGAGGATGGATTGTAGTCACTAAGGACAACCTAACAGATTTGTCATTTGATACCAGTTTTTCCTCTTTATCATTCATTGTCTCACACAAATATAAACTCCTTAAACTCCAAATATAAACACCTTAAAGTGAGTTGGGCATTATAAAGTGCTTTAATGTCTTTTGATATAATTCTAATAATCTGTGAGATGTGTTTTAAAAAAAAGTGCAGTGTGTTGAAATTAAGTAATTCATACATTAATGGTATTGTTTTAACATCATATGGCATGCATGTTCCCTCCTGTTAAACAGATGTTTTCTGCAAACTTATTTTTGTCCAAGAAGTGGTTGAAGAAAATCTATTATTCATAATGCTTTTATTCCATCTTCTCCTTCCCAGAGCTTTAGTACATTAGCTCTGTCTCCTTTACTAAGACACTTTCAGATCCAGGAAGAAGAAAACAGATCAGTAATTCTTTTATCCAGCAACATTAAATGTCCATGTTTTTCAAAATCCCATAAATTGTAAATATGGTTCCAGTAGTTGGTATGGGAAGGGGTTTTGTTTGTTTCTTTTTAATGATATGTAACAAAATGCCATAATAAAAGGACTCCAGCCTAGGTATTTAGCTTGGCTATAGTGTCCATAGAACGTTAAGCTTCTAATTTCTATAACAAAAAATATCTTCAAATAGTAAATGGACCACATTTCAAAATGTTCGTTATGCATGATTCTAAATACCTGAAAATAATTGTCTTTTGAGAAACAAATATTGTCATCCATACGTTCACCCACTAGCAGTTGCAAGCAACTTATAGATATGCCAGTGCAACAGACAGCTCACGTTTCTGCTTCTATGTGCTTTTATGCTAGGCAAGCCCTAAATTTAGTTTAACAGAAAGAGGAAGAGAGTTTGAATGTTTAAATATGGTTGCTACCTTACTGATTTTCATCTTTCAGCAAAGAATGTTTAAAGGCAGATAGTGAGAATTTCCCAAATTACTTTTCTGAAAGGTGGTGAAGCTGTATAATAGTGGATACATTAAAAGCTTGTTTTTGGACCTAGTAATACTTTAAACATCAGTACTAAAGACCTATTCTGAAAACAAGAAGCAATAATGAGAATTCACTAAAGTTCATGAACTATCACTCTCTTATCAGTTACATTTTTCTGTAACAACTTTCCTGGAATTGCAGTGAAATTCTTGGATGTCTGTAATGTTCAAAAATAATGTTTATGGGTTGGTTTTCAATTGTTATTCCTTATTTTTAGTGAAATTCCAGTGAAATTCTTGTTAGTATGTCTGGATGTCTTTAATGTTCCAAGATGAAATTTTGTCTGAACTTCTAAACCTAATGTTGGTATTGGAGTTATCCTGTCATTTCATTTTAATATCAATACGGAAACCCATCTCAGTAATTCAGCCAAAAAAATATATATATATATTTAATACAAGTCCTTCCTTCTTTGGAAGAATATAAATATTTATTGTTTATTAGCACTGCAGTTTTTCTTATACTGCCTAACTAAGGAACAGTGGTCTATAATAATTACTAGACATATTTTAAATTACAAATGGCATGCACACTTTCTAATACCAGTGTATCTCCACATACATATTTTATATATGACTTTTTTTTTATATAAGACTTCTAATAACTTCTGCTGCATAACTTCTCTCTATCAAGTCTCTAGAACAGATGCATTGGTAATTTAGTAATTACTTGATTATTTGCATAAAGGGAGAAGAAAAAGGGTAAAATGCCTGGCAATGAGGCACTACTGTCAGTATCAGGACTGTTTTAAATAATAGTATGTGTTAGAGTCAAATTGTTTGCAGATAGGACATAAGAGCAACACAGGGTCTGCCAGCACTTTATAATCAAGAAATGCTTTTAGAGATTTATATACCTGTTTGGGATGGCATGGGAAAGCATAAACATTTACTGTCATCACTGAGAGACTGCTTTTCTCTCTGCAGAGAGATTAGTAAGCACTATTTTCAGACTTCAGAACTACATTTCTTTTCATAAAATAAAATAGTCTGGAACCCAGAATTTGCTACAGCCAAGAATGTATTTCTACATGCTACTTGATGTTCTAAATTTATTCTAAAAACTGACATTTTCTTGAGATAGGGTAATAAATGGGAAATCATGGGTCTGAGAATATCTGTAGTATGTGAACATGAACATCTTGCTTCAGAAGCCTTTTGAACATATACCACATGGTATTTTGATGTAGAGTAAGAGTTTACATAAGCATAATGCGTTTTATCTTAAAGTATGTTTGTTTTCCCTTGTAGTGACTTTGCAGCAGGCTTCAGAATAAAGGGGAGAAAGATACTCTCCCTCTCCAACTTCACATAAGACATAAAAAAAAAAAAGAGGAAAACACATGGAAATCATAGGCTCAAAGTGTCATACAAATTAAACCCCATCTTACTTAATTTGCCCACTTTAGGAGAGTAGCATATGTCTAAGGTGTTTCTTTTGATACTCATTGAGCTAAGTTCTCCTAATTAAACAAAGCAATCTTACTGGATTTGGGAATACCATATGCAATTAATTATTATGCAACCACATAGTGTAGTATATACCCTTTAGCTAATATGCTTGTTTCAAGCAATGGTGAACCAATTATGATATACACCTAATATAATCTAACATAATCTACTCTCTCTTCATGTAAATAACATCTGCTAGCACATAGTCATAGCAGAAGTGTTTTTATCGTGCATGTTGCATGTATGTGTGTTGTACAAGCTCTCTTTAACTTTCTGTATGTGATGACAGAATGGTACCTACTGTTTGACTTGGTTGTTAACTGGTGTAACTTTGGCACTGAGTAATACACAAAGCTACTCCAGAGAATTCTGACGCTAGTGATCCTATAGTGCTCTTTTTGTTATTGTTTTCTTTTTCTTGAAGAATCAATGATTTTGACAAGAAGCAAGGACAAATTCATATTTCGGTTGATAAAATGAGGGACAATTTGTTCTAGGGCACACTAAAAGACCACAAAATCAGGAAAAACAAGTGTTGGAAGCAGTACACTTTGCATAGGCTTCCTTTTTTTCCCTTCACTGAACAACAGAATGACTTATCTGAAGATAATACCATGCTAACATTCATGGAACCTAGCCAAACGTGTTATTGCCTACACTTCAAAAAAAAAAAAAAAAAAAAAAAGGAATAAATAAAGAAAAAAAAACTTCAAATATGTAAGTACACCAAATGTAATAATTAATACTTAATTTTTCATTGTCAAATAGAAGATGTTGATTCAGAAATACCAAAGGAGCATGAATGCCACACATCCTTCTCTCAGCATCCTGGAAATACGATTCTTCAGGAAACCAACAACTGAGACGCAGGAATGTATACAAATTTATAAATAGAAATAAAGTATGATTCACCCGTGAAGAAATGTCACGGCAAATCAGCCTACTTTCCTAAAAAGTAAGTTCAGTAAGTTCATGATCATGTTTTTGCTGTTTTGTAGTTCCAATTTTCAAACCCACACTTCTGCTCTTTGGGAATATTTGTATGGTTGCTCTGCTCCAACTAACCCAGCTTAGATGGCTAGATTCAGTTGCCAGTATACCAATAAATATTCCAAGCACGGGCTATTATGCAATGTAATGGAAGTCAGTAATACCATTGCTATTTACCTCACACCATCTGATAAAGGACAAACTGCTTTTTCTACTGCGCTCTTCTACCTTCAAGGCTTCCTGTACAGGGTTCTTGCAAGTCTTGTCAAAACAGCTGCAGAGTAAGGTATATTCCTTGCCTCTGTGAGTTATAAGAGGCAAAGGATTTACTCCCTTGCCAAATAAATAGACAACTTAAGCAGACCTTGGTATTCGGGGAACTGAGCAGAAAAGATGATGCATGCATTTACAGTAGCTATTTCTTGGAAAGGGATACAATTTTTGAACAAGCGTAGTTGGGTCTACATCTATCCCAAATGGCTCTTCAAGGGAATTGGTTTTTATTCAACATAATTTCTGGATTCCAGTGATGCTTGGGTAGCAGCTCAGAGAGAACTTGCAGAGTTCATGGCTGTTTTGAAAACGTGCTCCAAAACTCTTGACATCCCCCAAAGAACACCGAGGTCAAAAAGGGAGAGGCCCAGTGAGTCAGACCGTATTTGTTTCAGCTCACATTTTTGGATTTTTATGCTTCTGATCCAGCTGTACTCTAATTGATTGAGCTCTTCTTTTAATTGACCCGAGCCATCTTTTGAAGAGCCTGGATTTTTGTCAGGTGAGATCTAAAGTATTCACAGAAGTTGCTGCAAAATCAGAAATGATAAAGGAGGAATTTTGTGGTCAATGTGGGGCAACTGAAGACTTCTGCTCCCAGAAGGGACAATCCCATACTGCTCCCCTCACACCCCCCCCCCCCCCCCCCGCTGCTAATTACTGCTGCCTCTTCTTGTACCTAGTAATCATGCAGTCACACACATTAGACTCATTTATTAATCTGATTTAGAGAACATGTAGAGAAATATATATACGTTTTTTGTTTGTTTGTTTAATGCATCAGCAGCCTTGCTACACAGCCTATGATCTCTATCTTAGCATGGATGGAAATGGCAAGAACACACAGCCATGGGCAGATCACCAGTATGATCTTAAACCAGTTTACACCAAATATGATGCCATGTGCCAAGTAGTTATTTAGTATTCTTTTAGAAATACCTCAGGTGTGTCTGTCATGAGTCTACTCATGTCACTGTCTCATGGATGTATTATCTAAGAACATCAGGAAGCATGAGATTTGCAACAGAAAGATGCAGGACAGGACTCACCGAGATTGAGAAACGTGCAGTCTTGGGGAGGTGGTAAGGATCAAAGGGTTTGGCAAGAGCTCTGATTGCCGTGCACTGGGACATGGGAGGGGAAAGTGACGACAGGCTGAGTTAGGGGGGAGGGAGAAGGCTGCCGGTGAAAAACATTTCAACTGCCTCCAACTACGGGCAGGCAGCCAAAAGCATGCTAAGCATTGGATGTGGGCTTGGCACTGTGTCCCCCAAGAGCAGGAGTGGACAAAACAGAAAGAAGGAAGGAAAGAAAGCATTAACAAGGAAACTGAAAGCAAGGGAGAGGACACTGGGTCTCAACAGTTTTAGTCTACAAAGGTCATCTGTAGCAACCATAGTCCACACCAGCTACATGCAGTTATACAGCCTGGCATGTAAATTCATGTCCTGGAACTTTAAGTCACACTTTCCATTTGTTTATAATTCCAGGTCTTTGGGTGCTTTCTAGCAGCAACTAGGAAATTTGATAAATCCTCTTGTTTTCCCAGGAGTACAAAAACAAACAGGCAGAAAAGAAAATTTACAGCATTAACACAGGATATTCCCCACCCTATTATAAAAAAGATCTGCTTCCCTTTTTCTAAAGTGAGTCTCTAAAAAGCAGATGAACTCTTGCAAAACTCCTTGAAGAGCTGAGTAAATACCAAACAGTGCAGTTGACTTAGGAATAAGTAATTTTCACTAATTAATTTCAGTTTGCCCTGAAATTTAACCAAAGTTTCCTTTCTGCTGCTTCTGTGCTTTTTTATATCTGTATTTGGGTGACAACTAGGAGCAAGCTTGCTAGCTACCACAAAAATCTAGGTTCAGAAGAAAACACCTTATCCCAATTTTTTTCTTATCCTGGAATGTATCGAAAGATCACTTGTGTGATATTCCACCTCTGTGGAAATCTGGGAAAACTGCTGCCATATTACACTAAACAAGAGCAATAGTGCAAGCGACCATATCATGATTGCAAAAGAGCTGAACCGGAGGAAGTTTGGGGATGTTTGTAGAAGGAAGAAACAGTAGGAGTAGATCAGAAAATGAACAATATGTGCGTTTAGTACAGATGAACTCTAGCAATGGCATGAATTTGCAGGAGGGATTGGGAAGAAGGGAGTTCTGCTGGGCGGGGGATTGAATAACCAGGTGTAACATCAAGAGAACTACTAGGGGACTTGCTAACATATTTTCCTGGTGAGAGGATATTCATGTCTTGGGCACATTTCAATTGTAGTAGGTGACAAGTATAGGTCTGTTTGTAAAAGGAAAATTACTTTGACCCTCAAAACAAGATCTCGCAGAGCTTATGGCCATACGGCCCCAGGGGACTTGTCCTCGAGGACGGCATGAGGGCAAGTGGCAGGGTGTTGGGGGAGAGTGCAGTGGACATACGGTGGTGTGCCACTGGACCAGGGGAAACAGCCTGGAGCCTCAGGGTGCCTGTGGTCCCCGGACAGCGATGTGCAGACAGCGCTCGGGAGCCTGGAGCCCCGACGAAGTTCTGCCTTGGTGGCAAGACTGTAGCGGAGCTTGGGGAAGGCCCCTGGGAAGCACAAAAGGCGCCGGGGACAAGAAAAGCGGTTCGGTGGCGGTGCTGCTTGAGGAAGCGATGGGCGGCAAAGACCGCAAGCACGGGCAGGGGGTGCGTGGGGTGGACTCAAGGGGCGGCAACGGAGGGAGGCGGGGAGCAGCGGAAGGGCTAGGGCCCGGCCACGAAGAGAAAGACCCCCCGGCGGGGCAGCCACATCCCGCACCCTGAGGTGCGGGGCAGCGGAGCCGGGCCGGGGGCGGCCCAGGTAGCAGGGGCGGGGCGGCCGCCACCGCCCGGCCGAGGCCGCTCCCCGCTCGGCTCGGGTTACCTGGGCGGGCCGCGCCGCGGCTCTTCCCGTCTGGCCCGGCCCCCGCTACGGGAAGTGGGAGTCAGGGGCGCGCTCGGACGGCCGGGACGGCGGAGCCATGGATCCCGCCGGTCCCTTCGGAGCTCCGCTGCGGGGCCGGCTGCTCCTCGCCGTCTGCTGGGCGGTGGCAGCGGGGGCGGCGGCAGGTGAGGAGCGGTCTGGGCTGGGGTTGGGGCGGGGGGCGGCGGGGGGGGACCCCCGGCCGGCTGCGAGCAGCGCGTCGGGCTCGCTCCGCTTCGCTGCCGGCTCTGCTGCCGGCATCGCGACTTCGCCCGCGGGGCCAGTGCCGAGGTGGCCTCGCTGCCGGCCCCAGCCCGTAACCGGCTCGGGGGCCTCGCGGGGCGAAGCGCCCGGCGTGGAAGTGGCGGTGCCGGCAGCGCCGTGCGGGGCTCTGCCCCTGCTGAGCGGCTGCGGGGCTGGCGCGGGCCGCCGGGCCGGCGCGGGGACGTTCGTGTCCGCGTACTGAAGTCCAGCGCTTTCGTTTCGTGGTGGAAATCGCCTAAGCTTTGGCGAGGTCGCTACTCGGAGCGACCTCGGCGTCTTATGAGGCAGGGGAAAGGGGATGCGTACAACTCCGCTCTTCTTTCTCTCTAAGGCAGCGTTTGACAGGGGCGGCGAATACCTTTAAACTCTGTCCTCGGTTCCCGGCGCTGCCTCTGTCTTAAAAATACAAGCAGAAGCCCACCGCCTTCTCTGTGCGTGTCTTGAGGCAGATTCCTGGAAATCAGGAAGGCTGTCGTTGACAGCACTGGAGAAGCTGAGTTTGTTGTTTACTGGAGCTCAGTGCACAGTTTCCCTTGCTGTACGTCTTGTACCTTGCGTTTGCCGTTAGTTCTGGTTTCCTCGCTTTTGGAAGCACGACGATTTAGTAGTAGGGAAGAAGAGTGAATGCGTGAGAGGGTTTAATAGGAAATGGGGGTGCAGCCTTACTCTATCTTTGCCGCTGTTAATGCACCAGCACAGTAACAAGCGTTAAAGAATTGCTATTTTTTTAACCGGCTGTAATTCAATTTTATAGGATGAAATCAATCTTAAGAAAATACAGGAAGACAAAATGCAAGTAGAAAGTATTTCATGGTATTTTACAGTACTTCATAAGAACCATTCATTGATGTTTCCATCTTATTACTCTTTAAAATAAAACGTTTCATTTCTTTTTTTTTTTTTAAATGCAGGATTGTTTCCGCTAATCTCTGCTACAGTTACCGCCACGCTTTTTTAGAAACCACTACTGTATTGTGTTTTGTAATTTGTCTTTGAGGTGTTTTCCTGAAGTGTTGTACCAATGAGATTTTAATAGAAAAAGTATTAGACTGTCTGTATATCATATATTTAAAAAAAAAAAAAAAAAAAAAAAAAACGGACTGGCCAAGCCTATGAATAAAAGAAAAGTTTCATCTGAATATAACATTAATCTGCACAATTCTTAAACTTGTGCTTTAACCTAAAACTTCTCAGATTTATACTTTTTATGCTAATGTGATTTATTTATTTATAAACCTTGAATATTCACAGTTCTTACTTTGGGCAGTTAGAAATCTGCAAGCTCCATTACTTCTCATCAGACGTGTTAAAAGGAAATGTGCAGAACTTCAGAATGTCAGTCAGAGAGAAAACTATATATTTTTTTAAATGATTTGTGACTTTTGTAGGTAATAACAAAAAGTTGATCATGAGATGAGAATGTTTGGAGCTGTGTAGTTACTTTGAATAAATATGTGCTTTTTTTTTTTGTTTGATTGATTGCTTACATGTTTTAAAGGAGTTGGGCAGGAAACACTCAGTACTTGCAAAGTCGGGCCCTGGTGCTGTTCGTTAGAGAGTTTGCTAGTGGAGCAGGTAATAGGTAAAGATGTTCTGGCTAGCTGACGGTTTAGTTTTCAAAGAGGATGCTATTTTTGTAAGTTCATTGGCTCTGAAGTGTTCTCTTCATGTTCTCTTCTCTGCAGTCAGCATTTAAAAAAAAATAATTCTGTAAGTTTCAAACATTCAGAAAAGCTAGGAATAGTCCGACTAAATGAACAAATCCTAGTAACTATTCTCATTTCTTTGTGAACATATTCACACGCATACACGGACACACAAATGGTGATAGCGTCCGATCTCTGCTATTGCCTGTTCTTTAGCTATGTCTGTGAAACCTCCAAGTGTTTCATGAATTTTCTTCAAGTTTTAGCAGATCTGGCTCCAGGGAATGCAAGATAATTGTGTCACAGACACTTAGGAAAAAATATTGCTGAAAGAACCTTTTTCGCCTTTCCATCCACCCTCTTCCTTGTGCTGGCAGAAGCCAATGTGGTTGCACAGCAAACTGGATGGGAGATTGCATCTCGGTGTAACTATTTGCTGTTTCCATGCACGCTTCCCCAAAAGTTGGAGGGGTTTTGAGACAGTTTTCCTGGGATGAGCAAGACCTGCAGCGCTGTTGATATCAATTGGAAGTGTTTATGAAACTGCTGCATAACAGGGATACTCTCTTTCCACAGACAAGTGGGTGGTGGTGCTTCAGTGTCGATACTTGTAAATGCAATCAAGAAGCAGTCTCATTTGGCCTCTTATTTAATATCTTTTAATAGTATACAGAGGAGAGGGAGGGGGGGAAGCTTAATCACTTTCAATTTCTTAGGGAATTACCAGTTGCTAACTTTCTCTAAAATTTGACTTATACTTCAATCTTTCATGGCAATTTTCTACTTTCTGTCTCATTTCTATTCTTCCTTTTCTAATCTGACCTTCGAGCTGTGTGACTGGATATTGACTAGACTGTGACTCAGTGCACAAATGTGAGGAAGGTTCAAGGCACAAATGGATTTATCCCAGCAAGTATTTCTGAGTCATGGCTCTTCCTCGGCTTCTGTCTTGTTTTTGGGGAGGTGAAAAAATTTACCGGTGAAGTGCACCAGCAGTAAATTACTGTTTTTCTCTCACTGATTTTGCTCACTGTGCATGAGCATAGCATTAAAAGTTTAATAGGTGAGTAATTGAAAAAGTGTTGTGGTTTTTTGCTTGTTTTTCTAATATTCTCGTTTTTGCTTACATTGGGCTATATCACGGTACTAACTTACAACTGATACTTGTGAGTTTTGTTGTTTGTCTTTTGTAGAGTGCTCTTTCTCAAATTGTATTGCAGGCTAATTAGTAGTAGAATAAAGCATAAACTGCTTCTCATAATTTAAATGTATTTACTAAAAAAATGTACTTACTAAAAATTGGCATGAACGTTGCAAACTCGCAGCAAGAAAGAACTGAAAATCAAGGGCACTTAGATTCATCTTCCCTCCGCAAACATAAATTTCATTACCACAAGCACTGTATTGTTGCATGTTGCAATTTCCTAAAAAAAAGTTAAAACATTTGTGTGTGTGTGTGTGTGTGTTTCTTATAATTATTTAAATAATTAATGGACTCTTAGTTGGAAGAGTACAAACATTTTGGACAATAACTTATCTGATAGCAAGTAGGAGCAGACAGAGTTAAGAATTCATTTGTGTTCTTTCCTTTTGAAGAGTTAAAAAAAAAATAGCTATCAGCGATGAAATGTGGACCAACAGGATTCTTACACTGATAATTTCTCATTTCTTTTAGGAACAAAAGTTCTTCCACCTCCATCCAACTTAAATTATTCTTTTATCCAAATCTGTACATTGAACTGGACGTGGAATCCCCCAGAGAACATCAGCAGTAGCTGTGACCTGGAATATTCCAGTGACATAGTGATTGATGAGGTCCCTCAGGACCAAAGAGTAAGTTCCTCATGTCTTGAAGCTGTGCTATGCTGCAGTGAATATATTATTGTGATAAAACTATGTGTGTATGTGTTTATATTAAAACTATATTTTATATAGTTTTTAATTTTTGTCATGGGATCAAAACCTCAAAAATGAGTCATACCAGCATGTGGAATATGGAGACTACAAAAATCTCTCTGCCGCTCTCTGATAATTGAGCTACGACTGATAACACAGAAGTACTATAATAATGATGTGAAAAGACTTGTTTCCATCTTTTGGTTTTTACAGCCTTTCAGGAAAATATACAATATACACACACAGAGCAGCCTACATGTATAAGATGTAAATGTGAATTTGCAAAGGCCAACCTGCTTCACTATGAGCTCAATTCAAGAAAGAGGTTTGCACATTAATCTCGGTGCAATTGTGATTTGACTGTTTAGAGGCTTTTGGAAGTAATGCCAAGTATTAACGTATTCCCACATTTGCTCTGTCCCAGCAAATGTGCTTACATTTATTCCTGGGTGTTGTGTTAGGAATACGACATGGAACATTTTTTTTTCCCGGAAAAGAAACTATGCCTCTAAGGATGCCTCCTGAAATAGTCCTTTGTTGTTGAGCCCTTCTTGTAGTTTTATGGCCTGATATAATGGCCTCTTCACTGTGACTGCTGTATTCTTTCTGATAGCTATGGGATATCCTGGACTTGAAGTAAGACTGCAGTTTCATAAACAGTTGAGCAGACTTAATGGCTGGACACTGCTAAAAGGGTGATATTTCATTTTTGACATCCCCTCCTCTAATGATCTTCATCAGACCTTTATATGAGCCAGTTGAACTTGCCAACTCAGCAGAAACCTATTTACCTCTTTAATAGGTTCATTAACAAGTTGAAAGTCTGCTTGGTTTGTAAGTGGAATGAATTTGTAGAAAGGTTTACCAAATGTTAAGGTCAGCAGCAGTGAAAGAGCTGTTAGACAGTTTCATGTAACAGATGAAACGAGAGTATGTTTTGTCTTGTTGTCTTGCATTACTGTTGGTAGAATGTAGTTTCTTAATAACTGTTAATTTCCTTGTGCTTTCATTAGTGCCAATATTATTATTTCTATACACACAACGCATAAGAGTGGTTATACCATTCTTTGATCGTAACGTTTTTTTTTTCTATCTTGCTTCCAGTCAAGTAAAAGGAATCACCCTAGCCAAAAATGATCAAGAAAGTGCATGAGAAAAGGTTTAGCCTTTTGCTTGCATGAACACATACTTTTTTCCAAAAATAGAAGCTCATGGACTTTTTGGTCCTGCTGTGATGTCACTGTACTTAATAACTGTTTGTGGATTTTTTTTTCTTTGCTTCTTATATCCTTGTAGACTCTTTTTATTATTTCAGATGTTCTTTCTGTATGTGTGCACATGTGAATGTGCAGTGTGAAGGTTAAATCTGTAAGCTTCTTTCTGTATAACTGTAGTATAACCAGGTGTATTTTGCATTACCCATGCAGACTTACTATAGGACCATTTTCCTCCACCTTATACTAGTCCCTTGGTCTCTCACTCCAGTTAGTAATAAATACGAGCAATGGCCACAAATAGAGGTTTTCCTTTGGTGACTTCTGGGTGTGCCTGATAAGGAAAAAGAAAAGTTAAGTGACACCGAGACTTCCATGTTATCAGTGTTCATTTCATTTGTCTTTGAATTGCAGCTTTTTTGATGGACTCTAATGTATTTTTATTTTAACAGCAATTTCAATGTACTTGATACGATATACCAAATGCTATGGTTTTTTCTTTCCCCATCTAAACCTAGCAGTGGAGTAAGAGTCTCTTTCGTGTGACGGATACATTCTTGAATGAGGAAATGCGTTTCAAAGTGAGAAGTGAATGCAAGCATGATAATGCCAGTGAACCAAGCCGATGGGTGGAGACTTCTGTTCTACCAAAAGGTAACATGCAAATAGGCAAGGCTTGAGATAGACATGCCTCTCTTGGACTGAGGAGATGTAGTTTTATCTGTGCTATTTTAACAAAATATCTTAGGACTGTATCAGAGAAAAATGTCTGAGAGATACCAGAGGCAATGGAAAGGTCAGTTGACAGAGCTTAACAAAATGACTTTGATACGTTTAAACCAAAGTACTCTTCTGACGTTTAACACGTTACAAACAAGCTTTTAAAATTTCAGGGCACTTCCAAGACATCCTGATCCCCATCATTAATCTTGTTTCTGCCATGCTGTGGTTGTGAGATGAGAGAACTTATGTTAAGTCTGCTGACTTATCACTAAAATCTAAATATATTTTCTATGATTTCTCTATACAAGCAAGACTACTTAAACTACATTTGTCAACGTTGGAGGGATGAATCTAGCAAATTTAACAAGTCTATCAATAAAAAGGGACTTAATTACAGTAAGGTTCTCTCTTTTTTCGAAAGGTAGTTGAGTGAATATTAAAATGAGTAGAGAAAAATATTTTCTCTTTCTTGTCCAGAAATGAGGGCTACGTAGCAAAAGTTATGAAGCAGGAACGTAGCAAAACTGTGTTTTGTTTTTATGTTCTGTAATTTGTGTTTTCAGTATGTTGAAGAAGTCAAATGTCTAGAGGTATATGGGTATCAATTAAAAATTCAACTTAACCCCAGTGTTGCTTTTGTCCATATTTAAGAGCTACAGGTATTTCCTTATTTAGAATACTGAGAAGCTAATACTTTGTCTGGAGAAGATAACTATAATTAAATACTATTTTTATGGAGATGTCTGTAATAACTATAACAAAGCTTAGCACTGTCCCTATAAGTGGTAGTTACTTTAATTCTTTTTTAAAGTATCATTAGTTTAATAGAAACAAAATATTGTTTCTGACCCACCACCCTGTGATTAGTGTCAGATAACTGAGTACTAATTCAGACATCGTGGAAGCTTTGAGATTCAGTGTTACAGTAAGCTGACATTTAGAAGTTGTCCTGGTGAGATTTCAATAAACAACTGGATTTATTGCACTGAGACTGCAGGCTGAGAGGTAACCCATCTTTGCCTTTTGAACATCTTTAGTTATGTAAAAAGGGATGTTTTACTTTTGGAAACTGAGAGAAGAATTTGCTGGCAAAATAAATGTTGACGTTCTTCAATTTTCTTTTATAGGTATTCCAGGGACTGCTGCTGTTGGTTTGGGCTGTGTTTGGCACAATTTGGAGTACATGGTTTGTAAGTGGCATCCTGGAGAGAATGCAAGTAGTGAAACCAATTATACTTTATTCTACTGGTTCGTATTAACTTTTTGTTGCCAACCTTGTTAGTGTTAATCTGTAGTTTTACATTACTTAAGTTTTATTACTTTATTTCCCGTTGCTTTGAAAGATCCCAAAAGCACTGCAAACAAGTTAGTGTTGGGTCCTGTCCAACAGAAAATTTTGCAACTGAAGAAGCTGCCACTACTGAGTCTGTTTGGGAAGCTGATATGTTTACTATGTGAAGAATTTGCTGCTTCTGTAGCTCTTTTTACAAATAACTGCTATTTCTATTCTATTTTTTTCTAATTGTGGATTTAAACAAGGAAAAAGAAGAACTCCACTAGAACAGTATATTCATTCCTTTCTTTAAAGCCCAATAAGCATGGGCCATTTAAGCCAGAATCACTCACTAATATATATATCAGCTCTTAAATCATTGGAAAATGTTATGGAACAGCTCTTAAATCATTGGAAAATGGTATGGAAGCATATAATCTAGTAGTTTTGTTTGTATCTTCTGTGTCATAAATAACTGATTTGCAATGAAAATAATGAACATCTTTTTATCAACATCCATGCTTGCAAGCTGACTGCCATAAATAGACTCTTGCTTCAAAGGAGAATTGTGGTGTGAGCAGAAACTTGGCAGCAAGATCTGTGCACACTGATCTATGCATACTTCTGCATGTTGATGGGGCTTGTGAAGTGCCAGGTTGTATTAGTTTCTGTAGAAATATTGAAGTTTTATTTTTGTAAGTCCCTTGTTGTAGTTTTTAAATCAGCTTTGTGTCTTATCTGAATGGACTAAATGAATCTTTCCCTCTTCAGTGTCAGTCTTACAGACTGTTCTGTTTAATGCAATTTGACAGCAAATAGCAGAAAACTTCCTGCATTAGTTAAATGCTTGGAGGACTGTTCTCTAATGGTCTAATCTGTTACTCACAGGAGGCTTTTTTGTTTATTACAAGAACAGTAACAATGAGGAGATGAAGATCTGAATTTGTAGGTATATGGATACTTCCTGGAATAATGCTTTAGATGAGAGCTAAATGCTTTGATCTTACCCCTTAATATAAAAGATGTAGCTGCAGCGGTGTCAGAGTGATTTGATTACTCCTGCTTAACCAAATTTATGGCAAAAATAATAGAAAGTCAAACACCTTTTCTCCATTGCATTCCAACATTTTGCTTAACAGAAAGATATTCTAAAGTTTTAAGGCTAAAAACTAAGGAAACACTTGATTTTGGGACTGAAAGATGCTTTTTTCTATAATGCAGGAGAGGTCAGGTTTTTTTACTAAGAAATGACTGAAAAATGACCTGAAAAAATACTGCTTGATTTTATTTTATTATTTTTCTTTAATGTTTTCTTCTAAAATGTGTCTTTTCATCCAAAGTGAATGTGATTATAACACTTGCATAAAACAAACAAATCCTGACAGTGCATAGGGATAATTACTGAAAATTACTGAAACGGAGGCTTACTAGAGCAGGTTGATGTCCCTGCATAGTGCTGTCTGCTCTGAATGCCTCCCGTCTTCTTCAGACCAGGATTAGAGAGATGAGAAGGACAGATACAAAAGGGGGTCTGAAAACAGGACAGGCAGTTCTGGCTTTGGCATCCCCTATATAGAGTGATGTGAAATGGGGGAACTTTACTCCTATTGTGATCCTAAATGGAGCCCTGGTTACTGGTTTGAGAGATTGATTCCCTAATTTTCTATGGAGGAAAAGCTACTGGAATATTTACAGTGGAACCTAGGGAAGACAAACAAGGAAGAAGGTAGACATAGCTTGTCTGTTATTGGAAGTGAATACTGACGTTTTGACTAGCAAATGCATGCAGTAGGTGAAACTTGACCATCTGAAGCAAGAGCAGCAATACCTAGGGCATTGCTAAAGGATATTGGTGATTTCATCCTGTCACATGTGAAATTCTGTTGTTGGGAAGTGATCCAGACTGGTTTGATTTCTATTTTTTTTCCTTGAAGTTGTTTTCCCAATGGGAAAATGTGAACTCAAGCTGAAAGCAATCATTATCTTTGCTTGGATATATAAACATTGTGACCTGTCTCTCTTTCTGATATTGTACTCTTTATGAAAATAATATTCTTCCTAAAGCTTGATATAAATGAGAAGCATCTTACTTTGTTTAGCTTTAGTTTTATATATATTATAGTACAATACAAAATCAGTCTTTAGAATTCGTAACAGGTTTAAAAAATAAGCTTACTCCCTGCTGCCCTATTCTATTGAAGTTTTTTAAATATATATATATATATATTTTTATTCCTATAGGTTTGATGGTTTGATAAATCCTAAGAGATGTAAAAACTATTCTATGAGCCAAGGAAGCTTTGAATGCACATTCAGTCTTACCTTCCCAAGGTTTACCAATACTTACCCAGCTATCAGTATTTTGATTAGAGGTGATTCAGAAGAAATTAGGCCTGTGTGTGCAAGTGAAAATCCTACCACCCTTGGTAAGTTTAATGCCACATAGCGGGGGGGGGGGAGGGGGGGGAAAAAAAAACCGGGGGGGGGGGGGAGGAAGCCTGCTGCTCTGTCAATGTGCTTGAGAAGCTTGCCACTTGTAAGCTGTGGATCATACAACATGATATGTTCCCTTCTACTGATCTTTTCATTTAGAAATTACGTAGATAATCTATAGAGTTTTTTGGGAGGTGGGTGTTTTTTGTTGTCATTTGTTTTTCACTCTTTTCTACTCCTACTGTTCCATTGTTTTTATTCCTTCTTTATTTTTTTTGATGCTAGCTTTTTTCCTCTTTATATTGCTAAACTGTGTATGCATAATATGCAATACAGGACTTCTAACCATATTTGTAACCAGTGAAATATCATTTTTAATTATTTCTATTTTATATTTCAGTAAAACCTGCTACACCAAAAATAGTTGAGTTATCATATGTTAATGGTGGAATATATCTACAGTGGAGTGAATCAGACACCTTTCCAGCAAACTGTCTCTATTATGAATTGAGTTATCACAATGGTGATCTGACCGTTGCTCAGACAATTCGAGTAAGTTTTCATTACTTACAGTTAACAGTGTGGTTTCTTTTTCCTGTGCATCTTCTATAAGTTGTATTGATGTTCATAGCAAATCTGCTGTTTGAAAATGAATGATTGCATGTGCTGCATGTGAATGTGTCTGCCTGTTGTACTAGCTGAAAGTGTTGTGTGGATTGAATAGGTTTCTCTTCTATATGATAGTTTTCTGGTAGTAATATCTATTCAACATAATCTGTGTTTGTCTTCCAAATCTTTACCGTCTATTATGGCAAAGCAATAACATGTAAAGAGTCTCTGATAAAGAAGTATTTATTAAACCAAATAGCACTTACCTGGGAATATACTGCCGTGTGTATTACCTGTTTACTTCTATTTGATATGGAACTTTGGTCTGTTCTTGTTGTATTTGTATGCTATTGGTCTGCTCTCTGTCAGATGACTGACTTGTCCTTGGATGACAGGACTCAAATACCATAAAGCAAAATTAATTGCTGATGCACAGAAGAGCACAGAAAGTGATACAGAAAGTCAAGGGGATGAAGAGACTGAGGGCAGGAGGCAAGGGTGGAAAAAAAAAGTGTGTACTCTTAGATAAGCCAATTTTGACATACAACATTGGCTTTGGTGTCTGGATGTACTCATGCATGAATATGTGTAATCAGCCTAACTGCTGTTTGATCAGAATGATAAACAATATGGTAAATTTAAAAGAAAAGTGTCTTCTCCTGCAGAGCTTCTAGTTGTGTGTACTACCTAAAATTTAGCAAACCTGAATTACATCAACATTCAGAAAACTGGCCTCTTGGGTCAAAAATAAGTGCAGTTCCATCTCAGCCGTCTATAGAGGCATCACAGAAGACTTTTGTATGGTCAGAATTAGATCAACATTGTTACCCTGATTGAGAGAGGGGAAGGCAGTGTAAATCACAGATGTTTCTCAAAAAAAAAAAAAAAAAAAAAAAAAAAGCTCTGCTCCAGACACAGAGTCTTACTTTAATCATTTATGCCAAATGATGTATAATAGGTATAGCACTGAGTCAGTTCAAATCTTAGCTTTGGAATCTCTATTTAGGCAGTCTTTGCTGGTTAAATGCTATTACATCCTTTTTTTAAGAAGTTTGGTATTCACAAATAGATCTTCCATCTAAACATTAAGAATACATTAACTGCATGATGAAAATGGGCTTGTAAATGACTGAGAATATGTTAGTAATCGAACAACGTCAATAACCTTTTCTTTGTATCCTAGGTTACATCTAATCGTACATCAATTCCTAGTGTTGATCTTAATAGCAAGTATACCTTCCGAGTAAGAGCACAACCAAAGCCTGAGTGTTACAGCAGCAAGATCTGCAGTGAATGGAGTGAAGAAAAGAGTATTGGTGAGAACAGTTGTTCCTTGAATTTGAACTTCATTTTTCATCTGTTAGTAATCTCATACTTTTGTCTGCTAAGTAAATGGGGTCCAAGATCATCTTCCTGTGTACGAGCAAAGGATTTCTGTTACTACATGCACTGCTATATATGTTGATGGGGTTGCCATCCATTTAGCTGTGCAATAACCTCTTTCTAGAGCTGCTGTTGATTTTTCAGACCCAACTCTGTTTTTCATTGTCTTATCAACTGTATCTACATTATAACATCATATTTTGAAAAATGAGTTCTTGCCTACAAAAGTTAGTATATTTGAAAAACATTGTCTCTGAATTAATTAGGGACTTGATTTATTGTCATTATTCCCAGAAAGCCTCCCAAAACATCCCTAAACTTCAACAATTTTTGTCTTCCAGGTTCAAATCCAGACTCTACGTTCTATTTTGTTTTAATAGTCACCATTCCATTAATAGTAGCAGTATCTACAATAGTCCTACTAGTTTACCTTAAAAGGTAGGTAATTACATTGCTTTATTGTCAATACATGCTTTCTGATTTTTTTTTTGATTTCCATTATAATGCATCTCTTCTAGATAACTGCCCATGATGTTACATGTTTCAGTAGTAGCTGTTTTCTGAGTAACGTGCATGGAATAAGAAAAATGGCAACGCAATTATACCTCAGTCATTAGGGTTATAGACCCTAATGCTTTGTTTCCACTTTGGTAACATTGCTTATGCTTGCTTACAGTTAGATCCTTGTAGCATGGACACTGCATCCCCTCTCTTTAAGCAATTAAATCCAAATACAAAATTAAGCTAATATATATATATTTTATAGGATTAAAAAAATAGGCTACAGTTGCACAGAGGATAAAGGCTAGCCAGTGGTATCAAAGCTGATTGCACACATTTTCTTGACTGCACCCAGGTATTACTTTGAAATAGTGATTTTTTAAATGAATATGTCTTTCTTCTAAAGCTTTTCTTTTTAATTTTCTGAAGGCTTAAGATATTAATTCTTCCACCAATCCCGGACCCTAGAGAAATACTTAAGCGCATGTTTGGAGAGCAGAATGAGAATCCCCAGGTTAGTACAAAGCTGTTTGGACACCTTGTCTATTGAGCTGGAATCTGTAAGCTTCCAGCTTTCTTTTTCACACTAAAAAATAACAACTTAATATATGTAAGTATATCATATGCAGACTAAGTATTTACAATAGAAAGAGTTGTACTGAAACAATTACCCAAAACAGAGTGTTTTTTTTTTTTTTTTCCTTAGATTGCTTATATTTTTCTAGATACATTAATAGAATTTCATTATTCTGCTATTTCACAGCCTGCTACGCCCTCAAATTTGGTTTGGGTCTTTTGCAACTTCACTAAACTTTTCATGACCATTCAGGTCTTTGCTCATTCCTCATATTTATGATGCTGAATAAAGCTACTCATATTTGACTTCCAGAAACTTCCACTTTTAGCACTTCTACTTTTATCGTAATCAGTTAGCCATGAGGTAAATAAAGACGTAATTTTTCAGCAGCAAAAGAACAAAACTACAGCTATAATATAGCTGCTTCAAGCTTTGGTTGATGGAAGTCTTGTGAGTCCTTATTTCAGGAAAAATAATACTGATGATAGAAATTCTGCAGTTTTTGTGTCTGGGTTTCTAAACAGAACTAACTCAGCAGATTTAAAAAATCCTAAGGGAAGTGCACTGACAAGTCCTAATTCAAACCTGGTCATGAGGCAATGTATGTTGTTCTCTGAACACAATCCTTGTATGGAAAGGACCTTTTGACTTACTGTGGCATCTCAAAATCGATGGTACCTGTGAAATCTTTGTAGAGGATAGTGGCTATCTGGGCTTATGGCACTGCATGTGTAGTGGATGTTTTCAATTGAGGTGGAGTCCAAAATACAGTAGTCCCTTCTTCTATAGGGGTATACAGAGTTCCCCTAATATAAGCTAGAAATATGTGGAAAACATGGGTCTGGCCTCCTAGTTTACTGCTTATTTTTGGATAAATGTTGCAGCGTGTGTTGATCATTGTGGGACTAAGATGGAGCTCTTGGCCATCAGGATCATAACTGCTGTAGTTGTTGCACTTGTCTTACAAGTGCTTTGCCACAAGTAACACTGTTCTTGCCTCAGAGTATTATCTTGATCTCTCTATCTGTTCAGGGTTTCTGAAAACTGGGCTAAGTGCATACATTTTCACTCATCTGCCTTCCTGCACACATTAGCCTTCACACATTAGCTGTAGTTGGGATTACTCTGTTAAGGTAGAGGCCAACCTTCAGTTCTTCCTTGTCACCAGAAAGCATAACTCTTCTGTCAGCTGGGACTAAGTTATGCTCCTGAGAAAAATGATTTCTTGCCCAGCTATCTTTGCTTTTTCACCATAATACATACTGTATGTTGTGAAACTGGTCTTACTTTTGGGGATCGAAAAAAAAGCAATACTTACTATGAAGAAATTATGTTTAAAATCTTGTTCTTCTCTTTCAGAGCTGTGCAAAGGATGATTCTATGAATGCTTATGACAGGTTAATCAAGGAAGAAGAAATTCATTCTTTAATTTTAACAGAAACTCCAGAATCCTCTAATTCTGAAAAAGAAAACCGGTAAAATCTGCTTTCCCGATGATGGATAAGGAAAGACTTTTATTCTTGCTACTTTACCTCAGGTGACAATGTAGATGTGAAGAGGCCTGCAAGACATTCACCACCAACTTCTACCTTACGGAGTCCTTTCTGAGCCTTATTTCCTTGATGCTCAGAAGATGAGTTGCTAATGTTGGCCGTTCCTCCATCTCTGCTAGAAAAATTCATCTTGGATCATCTGAGATGAATATGTACATACATTTCATCTAACTGCATTGCAGCATCCCTTGTTCTAGCTCCAACCAGCTCTGCTTTATTACTTGTCATCTGCACTTGTGTTTGAGCCTCACATTAGACTGCAAATGTTGGCTTTTGGTTTCATTGTTTTTAGGGTTTTGCTTTGCTTTATGTTTTCGGAGCAGGCACTGTGACTTTGAAGTATTTGGCTCTGTTTTTCAGCAGGTGAGACAAGACTTGCTTGCGGTAGGTGAGCTGTCTCTGCTAAGACACAGAACTGTTGCCAGATAGGGTGCCAGAGCAATGGACCATTTATGAATGGCTTATTTTGAGTGCTCCAGGACTTTTTTTTTTTTTTTCCCCAGAGGACATTAATGGACTGACATTCATAAGCTTTTAGTTGATGTGTTTCAGCTATGGGCTGCTCAAACCCAGTAAGAGGATTACTTTTACTTTAAAAATGTGTGTGAAAAGCCTCTTCACCTTACAGCTGGTATTCAGACTATTCATAGAAAAGGCTTTTATTTTTTTTATTCTTTCAAGTGCCTGTTTTCAGATCTGAGGCCTTCATGAGCTTCTTGGGTTAATCACACTTTAAAATTAGAAAAAGAATTCTTTACCTCTGTTGTGCAGTGGCTGATACCTCTGTATTGACTGTCACCGGACTGTGATTCTGATTCCGCTTTGGCCATATTGGCCTGAAAGGATCTGATTTTTAGAAGCTGAGTCATCCTGAGTCTGTCCAGCAAAATTACCAGGATGGATGCATATGTCCAAGGAGCTGCGTACAAATCGCTTAGTAAGATGCTAAACCACAGCAACTGATGAATTCAACGACTTTAATATTCATCCTTACTGCTATGCTGATGGATTTGTGGAAAGAAAATATGACAACCTTGGCCTGCTTTCTCGGGGAAGAATTTTATTTTTTCTGTAGTGATGATGCTTTAATTTTAGCTTCTTCTCCAGGGACTTAGCAATTAAAAAAAAAAAAAAAAAAAAAAAAAAAAATGGTTTTTTTATTTCCAAAAAAATTTTTTGGATATTTGCTGCTGCAGCTTGACGGCTTTTTAAAAAAAAAAAAAAAAAATCATGAATCGATTTGTTTTCATGTAATGGTTTTGTTTTAAGGTTTCTTTACCCAGCAGAGTCCAACAGAAGTTTTTTGATACAACTGTGACACTTCTCTGCTCTGAGTTCTGAGCATTGGTTTCTAACTTGTGCTGCAAGGGTGTTAACAGAAATACCTTGATTTGTACTGGAGGCAGAAAGTAATGGGGAGAAAGGGATCCATGCAGCTGGTTGCTGTTGAGGAACTTGTTCCTCCCAGCTCCCTCAATACTTAAGCGCAAATGCGTTAGTCATTGAGACGGATTCTTAGTAGACTGGGAAAAGATCTCCTTGGAGGTTCATTTGGAAACAAATTCTGTAGCCACTGAATGTTGTAAAATTCAGCCCTCTCCTCAAACTCAATTCAATCAAAATCCTGAAATGAAATATAATTTTTAGAACATGTTGCTCTGTGGGAAGTAGAACTAATGGAGTTTGTTCTCTTTTTTTTAGCTAAAAATTTGCAACTTTTACCCTCCTATGTATTTCCTCCCTCAATAAATCCAGTTCTTTCCTCAGTCCTCACTGAGCCTCTCACATATGCAGTTTCTTCCATGTCTCTTATCTACCTCTGGTTTGTAGTGGTAGAAAGGGGAGGAGAAGTGTAGCAGAACTAGCAGACCACATCAGAGCTTAAATCTTTTACTTACAAGCAGGCTAAAAGAAAAGACACTATGAAAATTGGTTAATGAGACAAAACAAGAAGTCTCAGGGATTTCAGTGAGATATAATGAAACTCAGGTTATATAAAGTCAGCTAGCAGCACTATTTGATATTCCAGAGGTAAAGGAACAGTGTGGGGGAAAGGGTTATTCATTTCCTTCATCAGCTTCACTCCCACTCCACCGCAACATTCACATCACGATGGAGAGATAACTATTTCTCAAATCTACCTCATCTCGAATGTTGTGCATTGTAGATCACTAGACAAACAGAAATGTATGATTTCAATATCAGTAAGCATAACAGCTTAAAGCTTTGTGGCTTTCAGTACAGCAGTCTAGGAAGATGATCCTTGGTACTTTATCCTAAGTTCATTTGACTTTGTTTTGATGTTTATAGTAAAGCCAAAGTTTTTTTTTTTTTTTTAAATAAAAATAAAAAATTTCATAAAGCAGAAAGAGGGAAAAACAGATGAAGTACTAGGCCAAGAGGAAGGCTTAAATGCAAAGGATGGTTTAATCAGAATAGAAATGTTTGGGTAATACTTTGTTTTCTGACTAATAGTAATTGAAACACTTCCTAGGGATGGATTTCTTGAGCCTGTGTTTTGGCATACAAAGTAACTTGTTCAAGTTTATTTTAATCTTGTCTTGTTTATGGTTAGTTTTTTCTAAGTTTTGCTATCATATGTTTGCTCTTTGTTGCAGTTACTTGATATGTAAGTTCGTTTAAGGAATGAATAAATATGTTTGAATGTTTTTCAATATGGATGCATGGCATACTCTTCTTTGGTTGAGAAGATAAATTGAGACAGAAAAGATGCCAATGGTTTAATAAGAAAGTGTTTAAGGCATGCAAAACACAGAGGGAGAAAAAAGCGTTGCTTTGTACGCTTCTCTTTCTGTGAACTCCGCCTGCACAGTCAGTGGGGGATGTTGGGGCTGCCATTTTTTGGCTGGAGTAGTGAAACGGAGATAGGGCTGTGCACTAGGGGGGTGGTCTTGCCCTGTGCATGCTCATTGCAACACTGTTTTCTTATATTGGCATGTTTTTTCATAATGCTGTAGAGAAGTAATAAAATTCTCAAACTGAAATTTGACTGAGTGTTCTGTAACCTTCAGTGCAGTTCAAATATTTAATGTGCCTGCTAGCTGCTGAAGTAATTGAAAATGTCAGGTTGCTAACCTGATGATAGCCATTGCTTAGTTGCTTAGACCAAAATGTGTACAAGTGCCAAATAAACACATTAGTAATGGATTATTTGGAAGATTCAGGGAAAGTACATTTTGTTCCCTTCAGTTCAGTGAGCAGATACTTTTGCTATTTAACTTCACAGTTTATTATTTAATTTTGAACAATCTGTTTTTTATTTCTACAAATTTTATGGCAGTAATGGCCAGTAATTTTAAACATTCCCCTTCAACAACCTTTCCCTATTTTAATACATCATGTATTAAATACTAAATTGTATAAAATGTATAAAATAATTGAAGTTTTCTGTATCTGGAATGTCTAGAAAGATTAAATACTTGATTTGTTTGTTATTGTTTTTAATTTAAATTAAGGTATGGCATAGTTGAATAACTTTAATCATTAGATGGAAACTGAGTTGTACACCAAGGTGTTTCAGTGTTTAATAGGTAGAAAGAACTATTCACAGTTTGGGTATTTCCGTTCTCTGGAAAGTCTTCAATAAATTTATTTCTGAATTGGCACTCAAAATGTTCAGAATTTCCATTGGAAGGGAAATGTTGATTTGAGGGATTTTCCCCTCGCCCCAAGAAAGAGGAGGAGGTAGGTGACTTGAAGCCCAGGTACAGTCAGGGCACAGCAGAAACCTCCCTCCTGCCCCCCCCAGCTGCTGAGTGCCTGAGCTCCAGGAAGGGGCACAGTGAGGCTGGTAGGAAGAAGTCTGCCAGGGTTATTGAAGGTACATCATGGTGATTCCCAAATACTTTGGTTTTGCTTGCTTGCTTTATGCTGAAACTATTCTGTTGGAGCAACCCCCAGAGGTTGTGCTGTCAGCTGTAGAAATGCGGCTTCTAGATTAAAAATAAATAAATAAATAAATAAAAATCCAAATGCAAAACCAGATTAAGATCATTCTATTTGGATGAGTTTCCTACTAGCTACGTTGAATCATGGCGAAAAGTAAATGATCTAAGATCACTTTGATGTAAATAAATCCACACTCTCACCACAGTAAAGCAGTATCAGTTTGGGTGGGAGGGACAGGGGAGAGAAAAACTTTCTTCTGGGTCCGGAAACGGTGCCTCAGGTTTGCAGCGTGTGAGAGCTTGAAAGCTTGTTGATGACATCTGGGTCTTTTTTCTCCACTTACGTTGTTAGGCTAATGAAATAATTTCTCTTTGCTTGTAAACCTTGCATATTTATCATTGAAGTATCCCAACTACAGCTCTGATGTAGTTACTTCCAAGTAGTGCTCTTAAGGTGATAACTCAGCAGTGAAAGCTGATCACTGCTGTCACTGCAGAGCTGTAAACCAGCCAGTGTACTCTAGTAATACTCCCAGCTCCTTGTTTTGCTTTTGCCAAAGTACTGGAATTATTTTGATGACTCTTGGACAAAGCATCTACAAAATGATGCTTTCCAGCTAACCAGTATTTCAAGTAATCATGCTCTTAGCTTATTACGTTGACGTTTTGTTTAACTTGCATTACATTCTAAAATGGTCTTGGCTAAAAGCATGAGATGGAAAGTAGACACAAAGAAGCTCATTAAACTCAGACAGTATCACTTTTTGGAACACAGAGTTTAATAAGCTAAATTGAAAGTTAGGGGCAACTTGAACCCAGAGTTAAATTAATGTCTCATATTAAAAGTAGCGCTGGCCCTACGTTTTCCGTGATATGAAAACAAAACAAACACCTGAATGTGTGCGTCATCCTAAAACAAAACAGAACAAAAAGCTAACTGATGTGTGCAATGGGCATCTTTTCCTATTGATCTAATCAAAGACCAATTAGATCACATGCTATCAGCTACTGCTGTCTCAGAGCTCATTGCTTGTATGCAGAGCAATTCTGTAACGTCTGAATTATAAAACGCCAGTACTTCCTTAAAGCACTTAAGTATGTCATCATCTCTTCTCTTTGACCTGTTTTAACGAAGCAAGTTCCAAAAAAAAACATTGATTTTTAGCAATGGCAGTGGAAGCACTGAAATTAATTCATATTTATCTATTTTGCCTGTTGGAACCTTTCTCACTCCTACACGTCAAAGCCTCTTAGCCTCACTAGTTTCCTTTACACAAAATGTCAGCGTAGAAACTTTGCAAATGCCAGCTAGGTACTTTTTTGAAAAGGTATGAAACTGTTCAGCCCTTCAAATGTCAAGGTGTCAGCTACAGGGAATGTTATTTATGGTATGGCTATTTAGTTTTTAATTTACATCCTATCACTTTCTGGGAGAATATTCAAATGTAGATAACCGTGACTAGATTTGCAACTACTAAGACAGAACCATTAGCTGACATTTTTCAAGAGCTGATTTTCATATAGCTATTAGAGTGTGCACAAGACTTTGACTTGTTTTCCTAGGGGGAATAAAAGGCAGAAAAGCTATGATGTTGATAACCCATTTATTAAAGCTTAGGTAGGGCTGGAGGAGGTCTCAGGACAACACCTGCTGTGTTCTTCTGTGCCAGAACTGAGCACTCATGGTGTCTGTTTGCCAAGCCAGTTGTTGTTGTGTTGTTGTTGTTGTTTAAAAAACAATAATTAAAAAAAATATATATCATGAAGGAAGCTCCCAAACATTCTATTCTACTGTTGTATTTGCCTTAATTAGAAAACTCCCCTACTAACTGACCTAAATTGAATTTGCTGCAAACTCAGTTGATTTCTTGTTCTTCCTGCCACTGCCAGGGACCATGTCTGTTTAGCAGCTGTTTTTGCACTCTGACTTACTGCCTTGACTTCAGTCTCTGCTTTCTATTTTCTTTGAAAACAGCCCAAATCTTTCAAACTCATCTCCTAAATTATGTTTCCAAACATATTGTCATTCTTACTGGTCTTCTCTATAGCTGTGTGTATTGCTTTCTAAGCAAAACTGCATCATCCCCAGAACAGCAGAACAATTACCTTATTTGTCCGTCTGTCCTTTCCCCAAGTACGTCCAGAATGAGTAGTTTTTCCTTCTTTTTGTGGCAATGGATTGTTATACAGTCAGTTTGTGGCTTTCCACAATTTTTGATCTTTTTAGCAATGCTACTACCCTGTTAGTCACGTTTTACTGCAAAATTGATTTCTCCTGCCTAAGAGAAATGCTTTTAACAATTTTATTGAATTGCATTTTTGTCACTTGTCCTTCTGTGCCATTTGGAAACTGTTGCAATTATTTATACTCTAAGTGTGTCCCTGGACATCTTTCTAACCATTTCTCATTCAATATAATCCACGGAGTGCTATCTTTCACGTGATTAAAGATTAAATTTTTTAAAATACTGAAATGCTGAATAAAGCTGCTAACCTGGCAGATTCCTGTGAAACAGCAGCATTTGCTAACCTTCTGGGTGGTCAAGTGCTCTTTAAGAACTTTTCTGTGTTTTTTTGTTGTTGTTTTGTTTTGTTTTAGCTAGCTGTGTGCCTGTCTCACTGATTAACTGTTGCATTTCTTCAAGTTGATTATAAGGATGTTGCACCATACATTTGGGCTATCAAAAAAAAAAAAAAAAAAAAAAAAAAAGATGTTTTGGCACAAACAGGGCTCATAAGGGCTCATAAACAAAGCAAAGAAGGAATACAAAATCGTTTACTTTGTTCCAGGATTTCTCTCAGGATAAAAGTTGGACAACCGGATGAATAATTGCTTGGAGGCTTCTGAAAACAAATTCTGAAAACAAATATAATGTTTGTTCTTCAGTTTTTAGAGACTTCTCCTGTTTGCCGCAGGCTTCAAGGAAAACTGCTAGCATATCAGGTGGCTTCCGTATTTAGGTCATTCTGCACTCAGGGGTTAATGTGGCTCTGCCCATCTGACGACATCCACTTTATCTCAGTGTTCTCCAGTCTGTTCATCTGGATGTATGTTTATTTGCTTGTTAAAGTTAATGCACTCTGATTATAGATAATAGTTTTTGTGAGGACTAAAACAATAGGAAAATCAAATGCTCCAAGATTCACTGCAGCCAGCTTGTTCTGATCCTTCTCATCGGGCCATAAGCCTGTATTTCATCTTCCTTTAGCTTGTGGGGTATGCACAGGTTCCTTCCTTGTCTGCTTTGCCCTGTGTTAATCAGGATGGATTTTAGCCCTGGGCTCTCAAGCTGGCCGCTGCAGTACAGAGCCCAGGTGAGGGCTGGAGGGCAGTGGCAGGGAATGCTCAGAGGGAGCAAAACGCATCAGATCTCCCTGAGATAGTGACCACAAATTACAGCGTACACAAAACAGGCTCTATTGCCAACTGCCTGCCAAGCCAGGCTTTTTGTTCTTGCCTTGTATCCTCATTGCTCTACCAAATATGGTAGGAGGACAAGGTCTGGCGGCAACGCGCAGTGGCCCTGAGACTTAAAGCAGGTCTCATGCAGCTCTCCCCTGCTCCCGGTGCTCCCAAAGGTGTTTTGACATCTCTCCTGAATCACTCACTAGCTTGTCTTCTTAACACGCCACATATTTTTGCATGTTTGTCAATTGTAGCTTTAAAAAATATATATGTGGAAGTGGATGCAATGTGGATTTTTGCTCAGTTGTGTTCTAGAAGTAGAGCAAAAATGGGAAGCACACTGTAAAAAAAAAAAAAAAAAAAAAAAAAAAAAAAGTGGCCAGAGAGCTCAGGGCTCTGTTACTTTCTTATCAAGTAACTACATAAATAACAGGAGATTTTCAACTTGCCAGTGCCCAACTTTGTGATGCTGGTCTTTAAGTGTTCTTATTTATAGCTGCCATCTTTTATTTTATCCATATGTTGGGACGTTGTATAGCATCTTCTTAATGCTCATGGGCCTGGTAGTGCTTTGTTCCCTTTAAGCAAAGTCTTCCAGAGTTGCTAATTTTCTACAATACGTGTGTGACACATGCCGATTTATGGATGCCAATATCAGTGGGATTAGAGAGAATGTCTCTCCCAGGGTGAGTGAGGTATAGCTTACGCAGCCCAGAGCTGACTCAGCCATTGTACAGCTTTTCTTCCTCTTGAGGAAATGTAACACCCTGACTGGGGTTGGGAAATGTAATTTTCTTTATTTTTTAAGCAACTAGGAAGAGGAAGTATCTGAGAACTTTGTCCCCAGTGCAGAGCAGACCTCTGAGCTGCTTTCCCTCCCACAGCCCCAAGGGGACACAATGCCAGCTGGTTCAGAGCAGAGGCATCCGGAGTGTCCCCAGCCATGGCAGCTGAGAAGCGGCCAAAGAGACAGCACAGGCTTTGCTCTGTGTGTCCCATGGCAGAGCACCCAGCCAGGGCAGGGGTGCTGGAGGCAGCTGGTCTCTGTTTGAGATTCTTCTGAGCATCTCCTGCCAGCACCCAGGGTGCTCTGCCCTGGGGCATGGCTGTTCTCAGCCTTTGAATTTTTCCTCCTGAACATCAGTGTATAAAGGAGAACCTTTGCTCGTGCAATGGGTACGAATTGTCTTCCTGAGTCATCTGGACTAGGACCTTGATACTTCATATTTAATTAATAGAGATGATAAAGCAAGGGTGTTTTCTAACGGTTTTGTAAGTGTGCTGCTGCTTACACTGTCCTTCTACTAAATTTATCTCCTGACTTGTTAATTGTTTTTCTGCTTTTCTTCCTCTCTAGGTGATTGTTTTGGTTTAAGCCCGGCAGGCGGCTCAGTACCACACACACAGTGCTCACTCACTTTCCATAGGTGGGATGGGGGAGAGAACTGGAAAGGTAACAGTGTGAGAACTCGTGTTGAGATAAAGACAGATCACTAGATAAAGCAAAAGCTGCATGTGCAAGCAGAGCCAAACACGGAATTCATTTGCCACTTCCTGTCAGCAGGCAGGTGTTCAGCCACTTCCAGGAAAGCAGGGCTCATTGCATGTAATAGTTTCTTGGGAAGGCAAATGCCATTACTCCAAATGTTCCCCCACCACCACCCTCCACCTCCATCTGTTATTGCTGAGTGTTACACCACACGGTGTGGGACACCCCCTTGGTCAGCCTGGGTCACCTGTCCAGGATGTGTCCCCTCACAGCTCCTGGTGCACCCTCAGCCTCCCTGCTGGCAGAGCAGCGTGAGAAGCTGGGAAGTTCTTGGCTCTGTGTGAGCACTGCTCTGCAACAACTCAGATATTGGTGTCCTATCACCACTCCTTTCATCTAAAACACAGCATCATACAAACCTCTACAAAGAAAGTTCACTCTATTCCAGCCAAAACCATGACAGCTGGATAAGCAAAATAAGCTTGCAAAAGCAGCATTTCCTTCAGCACACAGCTCATCGTACCAAGGATAGTCTTGTTAGCAGATTCTCATACAAAGGCTCCTGCCACCCTTATAAATAAGTTGTGTGCGGCCTCTACAGGAACTGGCACACAACTGTTGTTTTTATGCTGCTTAACTGTTATGTGAAGCCTCTGAGTGAGTGATACAGAAAGAATTAAGAAGGAAGGTTGCTGTTGTGTTTAAG
>NC_048896.1:8538118-8595497 GCF_011077185.1 Oxyura jamaicensis | reverse complement strand
AAAAAAAAAAAAAAAAAAAAAAAAAAAAAAAAAAAAAAGCCTCTATTTTAAAGCCTAAATCCAAATAACACAGTGCTTCTGGAGATGCACTATGCTAAACATCTCAGAAACCAAGCTGACTGGTTAGGATTAATATAAAACAGATACAGATGGGTCACACCATGCAATTTTTTCCCCCTCCTTTGGATTCTTTGCCTTTTTGGTGTAATCAAGTCAGTACTTGGCTCTCCCTTAATAATAAGGAAGGTAAAAGCTTTCTAGTGGAAGCTGTAGCCATTTGTCTCTGGGACGCAGAGCTCTGGGAAAATGTCAAACATTGCAAGATTCATGTTAGGCCCTGGTGTTACTTGCACCTCGTTTACAGATATTCTGAGGCAATGCTCCTGCCAGCTGCAGCTTGAATATGTCTGTAGTTATTAATGCTGCAGGATAACTAGCTCCTAGTGAGAGCCTGGGCTCCTGTTACATTTTCTTTTCTTAGCTTGAAGGGGGGGACAGGGAGAAAGGTGTCATGCTTTTCATGCCAGAAAGGCTGTGAGCACTAAACCAAATGAAGCCTTGATTCCTGTAGATTTGTGCCTTGTGCTCCCTGACAACCACTTGGCAGGTAGGGTATGTGCTATCCCTCCTATCCCGGGATGCGTTCACGAGCCTCATCCATCTCCTGTCTTCACCAGCTGGTAGGAGTAAATCCATGGGGTGGAGGAACCCTCCCAGTCCTTTAACAAAGCCAGGTGAACGCGGACCAAAATCCAAAAGTGATGATGGAGAAGACGGAAGTGTTCAGCCCTCTCTGCACCTTTGAAAAGTCAGCTTTTCACAAGAAATGGGAATGTAAAATTTGAGTGCAGTCCAACATTTCATTGAAAGACAACTAATGAGCAGAGAGCGGCACGAGCCATGAGACAAGCTGGCACGGCCAGCGTAGAGGGACAGAGCCGGGGTCACCCACAGGGAGTTTGTCCCTTTCATGCACAGTTTTGGGATGCTTCTTTGACAGTTGTGCGTTTGTTTGCTTGTCGAACCGCTGTGAATCCCTGCTCCTGCCAAACCAGCAGCAGCCCAGCACGGCTGCCGGCCGCGGCAGCGCGGCACTGCCCGCAGCGGGCGCTGGGGGGCAGGAGCCTCCCGCGAACGGGTCCCCAAGCGCTGCCCTGTCCCTTCCCAGCCTGTCGCCTCCAGCACGGGCTGTGCTGTGCTCCTGGCCCACCCGGTGCATGCCCAAGCACCCCCTGTGCACGTCCAGGAGCCCCAGTGCATGCCTAGCTGCCCCAAGCTCTGGCACCCCCCCTTGCATGTTTATTCCCCCCCCCACCCTAGCATGCCCCGGCACCCCCCTGGCCTGCCTTGCCCCCCCACCCCAAACATGCCCTGGCAGCCCGCACACCTCGCAGCTGGCCGTGCTGCCAGGGCTGGGTGTGCAGGCGTGCAGGTGTGCCTCTGGGCGAGCAGGTGTGCTCCAAGGCGTGCCCGTGTGCTCCAGGGCACGGACTAGGCTGGGGCTAGGTGAAGGTAAACGGAGGGCGCGCATCCCTCCTGCTGGTTGGGTAGACCAGGGACATGTGGGTAATTAACAGCTCTGATAACTTCTCAGAGTGGAGGGAACTTCTGCATGGGAATGCACCTGGTCTACACCTCGTGGGTGAGCTCCTCCTGCTCTTTCCTCTTTTCTGCCTTGTCCCAGCTCTGTGCAGCACCTGGTGAGACAGGAAACGGCTTTGGTGAAGGTGCAAAGCATGGGATAAGGGTGAGAGCTGTTTACAAATCCACCTCCCAACTTTTTTTTTTTTTTTTTTTTTTTTTTTTTTTTTTTGAGAAATTTGACTGCACTACCCAAGAGTTACCCAGTGTCGGCAGCAGGTCTCATGTTTCCTTTTGCATGGAGGGTTCCTGCAGCCACCATCCACCCCTATGCCCTGGCAACAGCCAGTCCCTGATACTTTAACAAAACCCATTTTCCTTGCTGTAAGTGAATCCATGTTTTCTAACAAGTGGGACTAAGCAGTCTGTGACCTTTGACCAGCCACTCTGGGAGGCTGTGGTTTGGTGATGTGCTGCATCCTGTTTCAGGGCTTCCAGTACCAGAATATGGGTGCTGCGGTTGCACAGCACTCAGCATCAACCCAGCCTCCCCTGCCACTGAGCCTCTCTCCGCCCTCAGCGGGTGCCCCAGCACCACAGGTGTCCCAGGGGATCGAGCTCAAATGTGATTTCCTTCTCCCTAGCAATTGGTGCAGTTGTACAAACTGCCCCTGTTCTGGCCTAAATGGGAAAGCACCTGGGGTTGCTCAGCCAGAAAAGCCCAAATTAGTAAAGTACACTTGGGAAATACCTTAAGGGCAGAGGGCAGAATGGGGTGCCCAGGCCCTGTTCGAAAGCCTGAGATGACAGGGAACAGTGATATTTTATTAATAAGCCACTAATGACAGTCTCTTTGGCGTTTCCTTAAAATTTAATATGTTGGCTTTGCCTTGCCTTCTGCTCACAGAGCACTCTGATGTCAGCAGCCAGAAATCCTGCTAAACCAGCCTAACCTGCAAATGAATGAAAGTCAGTGTAATCTGTTGTCTTATCTCTCCTCCACCCCCAAATCTCATCCACTTCAGGCATCAGAGTAGAGCTAATTGACTATTGAGCTTCCTTTTCGTGCTCAGACACCTCAGGTGACTTGGCTATTTTCTCTCAATTTTGTTTCCTAAACAAATCACCTTCAAAGGCAGTGCTGTGCAGGTGTCAGTGCTATGTGATAAATATCTCTGAAATAAGTGGGGGAGAGGTCTAGCTTCACCAGCTGCTCGCTGCCTCTTTGAGAAGCCTGCTCGTAGTTTTGCTGCCTCTCCCAGCTAACCACCGTGAGGGCTGACACCTGGCAGGATTTTGGTTGCTGCTTGCCTTCCCTCTCGCCCTTTATTCCCCAAAGCAGAGGCAGGTAGTGGCCTTCTGGGAAATGGGACCTTTGCAGGGACACAGAACCATTCCTCAGAGAAGCTTTTTTTAATGGGTAGCTACCCATGGGAATGGTCCCCTGGCTGGGAGCTGGTACAGAGGTGGGTGGGTTCCAGTTTCTGCTCTACTTGATTCTAACCCTCGCCCTCCTCTACCCTGCAGAGTGCAGGGCCAGACGTGCTGTGTTTTCCTTTCCCAGGCTGGAGGCACATCAGAAATTTGGAGGAAGGTAGGGGTGCTGAGCTCTTGCCCTGGCATCAACCATGAAAGAGGGGCAAGAGGGGTGCGGGCAGGAGGACCACCAGGACCAAGCATGAGGAGTCCCAGCACCCCAGTGAGTATCTCTCTCTGATGTTACCTGCTGCTGCTAGCCAAGCACCATCTCTCTCCGTACCCCTCCACTGCAGAGGAGGTTTCCACTCCCTTGGCCCAGCCCTGCAAGAAGTGAAAGCAAAGCACTGCAACTTAAGACATGGGTCCATTAAGACAGCGTGGTCTTCCCTCCCATGCTGCCATACCAACAGCATGCCATGCAAAACCTGCTAGTTAGGCTGGTGTTTTCCAAGGGATAAGCCATCAGAGCAGCCATAAACCACCAAACTACAGCATGGGAAGATGTGTCAGAGAAGTCATCTAGGCAGATAAGGTGGCCAGGTTGGACCTACCTAGTCCGTGGGAGCATTAGACTAAGTGTCTCACTGCAGGGCCTGTCTCTCAGGGCTCAGTGCTGCCACCAGGCAGCTCACAGGCTGCGGGAGGGCTGTGGCAAGCAGCTGAAGCCTAAACCTCCGAGCAACGACACCATGTTGTGCCAGGCTGGGTACGTGACTTGTCCTTTCCGACCTTACAATTGCGGATCGGTGACCCATCTTCGCCTGGGGAGCTGGCAGGGGAGGAGAGGACCTTGCAGGGTTTCCCCTCCATGGCAGCAGGTTTTGGGCAGGAAGGCCATTTGAGGGCATCTGCCCACCTTGCCTGCCAGTACCTGTAGCAGTCCTTCATTCCCAGGCAGCCCAAGTCAGAGCCAGGAAGCGTGCAGCATGAGCAGAAGACAGCAGTGACAGAGCTGAGATGCCACTCACTGGGTGCTGCCATCTGGGCTAGTACCTCCTGCCACCATAACATTTTTCTTGTTATTTATCCTGTTTCCAAAAATTTGCTTTGTTTGTTTGTTTTTGTTGTTGTTGTACATGCATATAGGGCCTTGGCCCTACTGTTCATTGTTTTGGCTTGTGCAAACTCTTTCAGGAGGCTGGCTTGTTCCTCTTATCTGTGAGTTGATGTTTAACCAAGTTAAGTGTATTTTGCTATAATCTTTCTGTGTTAGCACTGTTGCCCTTGAGCCTTCCCTATTCTCCTCCCTTGAATTTTTCAGTCTGTCAGCATCTTCCTTGACTTACCATGCCATTAGCACACACTTTTCAAGGTGATGCTGTGCTTCGTGTTCATCCTGTCTGGCTTGCACAAACTCCCAGATTGTTGCTGGGCCTTCTGTTTGCTCCATGGTATGAACAGAAAGTGGAAAGCTCTGTGAGAGAAGGCTCCTATGAAGTTCTATACATTTCCTATGTGATCATAAGTTGCCATTGAAACCACAGAATGACATAGTTTTCCTTTCCTTTGAGTTCAGAGAGTAGAGAACAGGTGCAGGAGAGGGAGAATGGAAAGAGAAGAGACACCATGTTATGCTGCATGGGAGCAGTCAGACTGACACAACACAAAGCTGCAGCACATTACATTTTCTTATTTTAAATTTAAAAAACAAACAAAACAAAAACCAACACACAGTTCTGCAAGAAGACACGGCTCTTAACCGTGTTTGTTTCCTCCCTGGGATTACAAAATCTGCTTCCAGGCCCCTCCACAACAGTCACAGCTGCAAAGGCAAAGCCGTGCTCTGGTGGGCCATGCTCGCAGCAAGAGAGCTTCCAGGGAGTCGGCGCTATC
Organism: Oxyura jamaicensis; assembly: GCF_011077185.1. Taxonomy (NCBI): domain Eukaryota; kingdom Metazoa; phylum Chordata; class Aves; order Anseriformes; family Anatidae; genus Oxyura; species Oxyura jamaicensis. The sequence continues at coordinate 8,590,604 of NC_048896.1, read as the reverse complement.
TTGCAAAGGGAAGGTGAGCACACCTTTTCACTGTGTTGTTTTACACTTTTTCCTGTGTGCAATAAATACAATTTTGGTACATAAAATCAGTAAGTGAAATAAGGTTAGTCACAGGACTTCCTGACAAAGCAGCTCATAAACAAGCTTTCCTCACTTCCCTCTTATGAAAGTTCAGCTCTCCTCTGCTGCACTGACTTCTTTGTTTCTCTATTCTCCCACTTATCCCCTGACTCCCATTAGTATCTGAGTCAGTCTAGTAAACATTTCGCCCTGTGGCAGCCTCTCCAAACATAGCAGGAAGATCAGGCTCTGGAGTGCACTCTTGACACGTCTCCTGGGGATCCTTTCGTACTCGCTGGTAGGTTATTCTGCTGTCGTTCCTCATTCACACATTGAGAAAGAGGGAACCAATGGCCCATGTATTCAGCAGCTCGTTAGCAGTGAATGGTAATAGGGTCTGCAAGGTTTCCTCTTCCCTTTCTCACTCATATCCTCCATGTACTTTAACCTTTGTAGTGGCAGTTTCCTGGACTGAATGTGCTGTTCAACATCTGCTTGTAGAAGGTACTTACCTAAGTCTCACTATTATTTACATTTTATTTAAAAGCATGCCCCCTTTCATGGATGCAAAGCTGGTCAAACACTAGCACACACGGAGCATACGTCAACCACCGTGCCCTTTATGGATGCAGTCTTCTACCACGTAAGTCATGCTGCCATTCTCATGCCAGTTACAGTCTTACCAGTAGCCTTGTTGGCCTTGATCCGCGTATTTACGTCTGCCTTCCTCGTCAGCACAAGGGATAAATGTACGTAGCAGTTGGACCAGATAGAGGAGAGCTTCCAAAGCAGCCAGGAAAGAAGTGTACTTATGAGTCATCTGCTCTTGGTTGCTCCTAGTTGGCAGAAAAATGACTCCCTACGAACAGGGCTGTACTGGAAGTTTCCCTTCCTCGCTGCAGTCAGTCTACTTTTGAACCCACTAAGACCATACGACAATGTTGGTGCTCTGGCCTCATCCATTCACACAGAGAGACCCTTGCATGGGGTTATGTTTTACCTACAAGACTACCTGTAAAAGTCTGATTGCGGAACTGAGACTGAGAGTTGTTAACACCATTACCAGCCTGTTTTCATCCTCAACTAGTTGCTGCTGTGCAGGCAGCTGGGCTGGTTTGCAGCATTGCTTGAGGCTTCATTTCCTGGAAACAAGAATTGTGAAGGCAGGAAAGTTTCCAGATCACCCTACTTACATATTTAAATTGAGATGAAAAGCTAGCAGGAATTTCTGGTAGCCCTGTGTTTCCTTTTTATTTCTGTTATCTTTTCACTCTCTTTTGCTGTAAAACTAGCAAAACCCTGAACTGTCCTCACCCTCTCCGCTTCTTCGTGCCCTCTTCCCCTCATCCCCTCCCCCCCCCCATCCCCTTTCTGGCCTTGCTGAAGTCTTGAGCATCTCCTGATTTTCCCTACACAGGAGCCACCATCTGTGGTGTCTAACAGCACGCCCAAAGCTGGGCACTTGCTGTTCTAATCAAGTGACAGCCCAACTGGGACACAGATGTTGAGCTTCATTTCCCACAATCCAGTGGCTTTTGGACACTTTTCCAAGAGATTTGTTCCACTCTCTCCTCTTGCTCAAGTCCCCTTTTAACAACCAACTCAACTTAGCACATCTTTTATGCAAACAGCAATTTCCTTTTGAAGCTCTCAGTGAAGGCCATGTTTGTCGCTTCAGTGCTCTGTGAGGAATTTGGGTAAATCAGACCAGAGACAAAAATCTCTCTGTTCCCTCTCCCAGGAAGGTATCGGGTTCCTTTGCTTAATGTGCATTTCTGCTCTGGGAAGGAGCTCAGTAACAGGGGTATTATCAGGTTGTCTCTTCAGATTGATTGCTGGCTCAAACACATCCAATTCACTTATTAAAAAGATATGTTGCCAACATTACTAAGTTCCATCCGGAGGCTCAGGTGGGTCTCCATGAGCCAAGATGTGGTCCTACCCCTACTAGGAAATCATCATTAATAACAAAGGCATAGAGGACAAATACAGCACTTGGGTCCACTGGCTGTGCCAGTAATAGAGTCCCAACTGTTCAGGCTCACTGTGCCACTTGGGCTCAGCTTGCTCTTGTGTCACTGCCCTGCCTCTGCAGGGATACAGGAGTTCAAAGACAGCAACAAGGAGAATAGGGTTTTGCATTTAATGCTTTGGCCTTGCAGAAGCTTTAGGCAGCGACAGAAGCGATGGGTCTCTCCCACCCTGACTGCTCCCTGGGGAACTGCACAGTGCTGTTAACTGAGAGCCACCAAATGCTTGTCGCGTGGGCTCCAGAGATAAGTGCTCTTCCACAGCCACGTCCCACTGCTTTTTTCCTCTCGCTACTTTGGAGCAGTGGAGAAGAAACTGGTCACAGATCAGGGTAATGAGCACATGCCCCAGCCTGCCGAAGAAATCATGTTGCCACAGTCTCTTCCTATCTGCCAGCGTCACTGCAGGGGTGGTGAATTTCTAAGCTGTATTCCTCCAAGGGAACTGTGAAGTTATTTTGAGCTTTGACCCACGTTTTTTCTTCCAAGCATCCCCATCTGCACTCCCCGCCGGGCTGTGACCACTCCGCCAGCCTGTTTTCAGCAGGTACTGATAGCTGTGATGTGCCAGGAGCCCTTGGAGGGCTGCCTGTGCATTTTGTGAGCCCTGTTGCCACGATACTGAACGCAGAGCAGATGTTTATTTCAACAGAGATGGCTTTGATTCCTTTTCAACTTTTCTTCTGAGCTGCCATCGTGTGTGAATACTTCTTCCCAGGAGCCAAGCACTGTCAGGGCCCAACAGGCAGGCACTGAGGCTGCAGCCAGCACGGAGGGAAACGGGCTCACAAGGCATATGGCAGAGTGGTACAAAGCTAACTGATGGCCCTGGCAGATCTTTAAGCCTCTCAGGAGAGTCAGGGAGACTGTTTGAAAATGGGTGTGCTTCTGTGTTCATGTCTGCTTGCACGCACAAGTGCATGTCCATGTGCTTGCATGTCATTGTGTTGATGCTAACAGTCTGGCAAGGGTAGGAAAAAGCAGTCTCCCACTCCCAGCTAGTGCTCCTAGAACTTGAGTTTTCTATTTTTTTCATCCCAGTTGCCATCATCAAACCATTGCAGCCTTGCTGTAGGTCTGGACCAGTATGCCTGGGGCCTGAGCTGATGAGACCCTCCTCTTCTGGAGAGCAAGAGAAACCAAACACTGAAAAAGACCAAAGATGTGATAGAAAAGGTGAGCAGATCCATTTTTTTAGGACAATTCCAGGTGAGAATTATTGAGTAGAGGTACCAGTTTCCTTCCCTTCCCTTTCCTAAAAAAAAAATATTTATTTCTCTTTTGTCTTTCTCCTTTGAACCATCCTGTCTTTCTCTTTTTCTCCAGCTCACCCCTGAGCTCCCTGCCTAGGGCTATCAGCCCTTGTGGAGCAGCTGCTTTTTTAGTATAGGAATTCTACCAGACCCAGCTTCCTGTTGCCATTTCCTTATATAGAAATGTTTTTAATTCTATAAATATTGTATGTATTTAACTAAATATATATATATATAGATGGCTGGACCAGCTATGCAAAGACACTGCTGATTGGGCTGGCATTTTGTTTGCCCTCTGGAAGGCCCTCTCACTTCCTTCACCCCTTCCACTGTTGTGGCCAAACTATTTCTGGTATTCCAAGAGTGCTTTGCTGAAATTTTGTTTTCACGCTAAGGTGAAGTTAGAGCAGGGAAGAGTTTTCTAAAAGAATAAAATATATTTTCAAGTAGGGAGGATAATATATGAGAACATTCTTTTGAGAAGATCAATGTTCTGTGATGTTAATCTACTGAACTGGTTATAATTGCATATATATGCATGAGCATATTGTTTATTTTACAAATGGAAGTATAAGTAGAGTGTATTTGTAATGAAGAGGTCAGAAGCATAAAATTAACACTATCTCACTTCTGTTGCAACCTCGGAAACACAAGACTATCCTACAGAAGACCGGCTTGTTTAAGCCAAATACTATATTGAAATATGAAGTTCACCAGGACAAAGTTCTTTTTATGGCAAAGGTGTAAAGCTTGTCCTTGAACCTGCAAACAGGCCATTCAATTTATCACAATCCTTAATCACGTAGTGACTCACCATTCACCACATGGGTACAATACACATTCACTGTTAGCTTAGTACCTCTGTAAAGAGAACTTACTGATCTTTTTATAATGTCGGGGAAAAACTCCCAGGAAAGAAACAGCAAAACTGTGCTACAGACTCATTTAGTACCATGGGTACCATGTCTGTTTGTTCTGTTAGCAAGTAGCTTTGCCTCGATTGCAAGATCGTTCCTTTCATTTCAGTTGTGTACTCTTTGGCCCGATGCTGACCCTCCAGGTTGAAAGTTCAATGCAGGGACAGGCAGATTGTGCCAGAATGGCACAGAATCTGTCTACCGGGGTAGCTCGTCTCTGACTGGAGCCAGTGGCAGTGATTTAGGGAAGTGCATGAGAACAGCATAAGGATGGGTAATGCTTGCACATGCCTGCAGGGATTTGCAGCTCACATACTTCCTCAACCAGAGGTGCTAGTTTTATAAATAGTATTTCCCAATGCTTTTTTCTTCCATTAAATTGTCCAGGCACTTTTGGCCTGTAGCAAGGAGTTCCCCAGTTTAACTATTACCTCTGCAAAGAAGTATCTACTTTTGTTTGTTTTAAACTTGGCACCTGCTTGTTTGATTTAATGATCGTTAGTCTTTGCATTGAAGGGGATGGTGAACAAGCATCCCTCACTCACCTTTTCCATCCTCATCATTTACCTCAGCCTGATTATTTATTTTCCTTAAAACTGCAGGAAGTGACAATTAAAAAATAGTTCAGCCATTTCTAAGAAGATTGCAGGAAGATGTATCATTTTGCCCTGTTAAGACAAAGAATAAATGTGCCCCATTGCTTTTGAGGGAGGATGTGGAATGCGGTATGGCAATCATCTTTGTGTTGAGGATGTGCCACTGTTGTCTCCAGGATAAAGCGCTCAATTTGGCCATATTACATGAAAAATTCCATTTCTGAACACAGTTGACACTGGCAGACTTTGGCAGCTGAATTCTCTAAATAATTCATTTGTGCTGAAGGAACTCTGTGCACTTGCTGATCAGGGGAACCTAGAGCTGGAGAAGGCTTTTGACAGCCAGTTCTCCTGGTGGCACTGAGCTGCTATCACCATGCTGGGAACAAGGGGAACCTGTACTTTATGTCCTGGCACTCACCTATGTGTGTGCAGACAGCAGGAGGCTAGAAGCTACCATGCCAGGTCAGAGAGGAAGCAAAGAAGGGCAAAGGCTGCAGGAGCTGGAGAATGAGGGGAGGCAGGGAGGTTGGATACAGGGCATGGAAAGGAGAGTCCTGGGCAGAAGTGGATGTACTATGGTACTGTTTCTAGACCAGCGGCAAGGTTTTGTCATTTTAAATGATTATCTAGTTGTAGAAATATCAAAGTTGTAATATGGGATTGATGAGAGCTACGTCTGTCTTCTACACTAGTGAGTATCTGCAATTTCCAGCAGCAGTGCTGGAAATTCTGCAGCTGCTGAATAACTTGCCTCTAAGACAAAGTGACTCCTAGTGCCCATGAATCAGGGAATGATACATGTCGAAGAATGGAGCAATTGTACCCTTCCAAAAACATTTTAATTCTTCCTTTAACATCTCTGGTGTTCTCATTAATAAAATAAATATGCAGCCCATTTTTACTGTCTCAGTCAACTTTTAAGCTCCAAAACATCTTTGGCAGGTGTTTCAAATGTAAAAACATGAAAGGCATTGGACTTTACAAGTTCAGGATGCAGTCTTCCACTTTTACTTGATGACCCTTTAGATATACTGCTTGTATTATGAGAATGGTGTAAGGAAGAAAATTGTGGAGTGACCTCTAAGTTCATCACATGGGATGACCATCATGAGCCCAGGACAGTACTGCACTGGCCAGCTGAACTTTGCAAAGGCACTAAGGAGTTTTAAATACCCAGTCCCACTGCTTATGCGTAGAAACCAGGCATTCAATTTCCTAGACAGACATGTGAGTCTGATGGGGTCTTTGCTAATAGTGAGTTTGCATCAGCTCTACTGGAATGAGATCAGACATCCACTCCCTTCCTCATCCCAGAAAATCACTGGGAGGAGTCCCTGGAGTCCGCAGCTCTAAAATACAATATTTTTCTACTTACCAGTGTAATGACACTTTATGTTTGGAAGTTTGAGAGAAATCCCAACTGTTTGTGGTGAGTCCAAACTAGCTAACATGGTACAGGCACTCGCAAAGAGCCTAGTGTTTTTACTGTCTCCCTGCAGTCTTCTGATGTAAAAATAACTGTATTTTCACACCAGCAACATCAAAATAATACCTAAATGCACAAAACAGTAGAAGGTCTGAATTGGGTCACATTGCTACTGTGAGGCCCTGAGAGATGTCCTGTGTGAATTACAGACATATTTTAAGTCTTGGAAAACAGCAGCAACAGGTATTTACAGAGCAGGCTGGGAAGGGGCAGGGAAGGCCTTTCATCCAGCAGTATCAGCAACTGACCATCTGACTTTCTTAATGAACAAATTAGATCTTGCTAATTACAGAGTGGCATACAATATTACAACCCTTTTCTTAGATGTTATGGTGCCAGCCTACCTTACTTCACAGCCTGGCTTGATGATTCAGTCGTTACGTGACTGACTGATTACTTAAGATTCCCTGACAGATTTTCTTTCCTGGCTTTGCTCACCATATCATCCCAGAGCTTTCTGAGCAAGTGTGGCATAAACAAGGGCTGCCTTTTTGTAGAACGTTTTTCTTATGTTCTTGTCACTGCAGTTCTTTCAGCCAGTCTGCCACGGGTGGGTTTTAACTACAGATAACAATTATTGGGGAGAAAACATTGTACCATGCATATAAATTGTCCTCTTCTTACTCTATTAAGTAATTTTTTTTAGTCCTGGTCATTTTATATTCAGTTGTGTGCAAGCCAGAAATGCATAAAAGGCCAAAAGTCTCAGTGTATGGTCCCAAAACAGGAAGCGTGGATTGGAATCAGTACTCTCTCTGATATAAAGTAAACAGGTACCATCAAGAGAGAGAATATAAAATCCAGGCAAGGCTGAGAAAACTAGTCCTCAGGATTCTGGGGAGAAAAATCAAGGTAACTAATGGATTGAGAAAGAAAAGCAGAGCCTCAGAGTCAGAGGAGGAACAGAGGGAACCAAAATGGTAATGCATTAGCAGCTGAAACAAAAACCCTCCAATATCCTTTGTCAGGATTTTTTCAGGAATTATGTTCTACAGGTCATTAAAATGTAAGATGAGAAGTGAATTAAGTATGTCTGAGTAGAATGAACCAGGCAGGATTCAGAGGTTCTATGAGCGGAAATTCATTCATTTATTCACTGAGCCACTGTATACAATTAAGAAAGCTTTTCATTAATAGAAAGCCCTCTTTCTTCCCCAATTTTATTAAATTAAAATATTTTTGAATTTAAGTTTATAACACAAACTTACAGAAAATACGTACCTTAGTTATTCCACCCATTAAACTGACCTCTTTACAGGCTCTTAGGTAACTTAGATGTGTAACTGTCACTTAGAAACCTTTTACTGCTATATATTTTTTAAAGGTGCAGAGTAATCTAAATATTTTAATAACAGTAAAGACTTAACAAAATGGCAAGTCAGAAAATAAAGTAATTCCAGCATGAGCCACAAGTCTGTCCTTAACTAACATCAGTGTGAGTTGTTTTCTGATTCAAACCACAGTGAGTTAAGGATGGAAAGACTGCCTAACGTTGAAATTCTTGGCTGTAGCATGCTTTAGCAAAACCTCACCTTAAACAGAGGTGTTTTGTGTTCCCTGCCACAGTGCAACATTTCTCCATGTCGTAACGGAGAGAGACTGCCTCCAGTCACATCCTTTCTGAAGAGAACCACCCTTTGAACAGGGTAGGTCCAGCGCGGGCAACAATCCTAAGTCTCCAGTTTACTTTACACTTTCTTAGTTTTCAGACCCACAGATCTGTGAATTTGAAGAAAGTCCTCAAGAACCCATGAGGATAATTGTAGTTGAACACGAGTGTGACCGCCCCATGTGATTTCTATATTCTTGCTCAGAGGGGTAAGGGGAAGACCAGTGGCATAAAGGATGTCATTTTTAGCTTCACTTGAGTAACTGACAAAACTTTAATGTATAGGAATGTGAATCATGCAACACAAATAGGTGACTCACACATGAATGAGAAAAATGTCGCCCTAAAACACTGTAATTTTCCTCTCCAGGCCCTTGCAGAATCTCGGGTAGATGTGGAAGATGGTAGCAAGAGGCAGAAGTGGTCATTGGGATGGTCCAGTAGCAGCTTGGGCCAGGCTGGCAGAGGGCTGGCCTTGGTGGGAAATCCTTCTGCTGACACAAAACCCACCCCAAACTGTATGCTGCACCTCCACAGCATCTTGGATTTGTCCACACTACCTTTAGAGAGGCTGGCTGCCAGGAGTGCCCCCAAGACAAAAAGATGCCACCTCTGTGTGTCACAAAAGCCAAAACCCCATAAAATGTCCACTGGATTACCTACACCAGTGTGTCTCTGGGGCACGGGAGCCTGAGGTACAGGTGCTGTGACAGTGTGTTTGCGGGTACGGGGCACAGCGACTGTTTGCCCAGAGGTACAGACGCTGTTCAGTAGGACAGGGCCCAGCGACACTGTGCCTGCAGGGGACGTGGCCCTGTGACAGTGTGCTTGAGGGGGAGAGGGCATTGTGACACTGTGCCTGAGGGGGACGGGGCACCGTGACAGCGCCTGAGGGGTCCAGGCCGGTGTCACAGCGTGTCCGGGGGCCCAGGGCAGTGCGACAGAGCCGAGGGGCCCAGAGCGCAGCCCGACGTCGCGGGCGGCCTCGTCGGCGTGACAGCGGGGCTGAGGGGCCCCGCCGCAGCCCGGCCGCCGCTCCCTGCCCGCCCGGACCGGGGCGGAGGCGGGGGCAGCTGACGCCGGGGCCCGTGCGGCGGCGGCGGCGGCGGCTCCGCCCCGCGAGGCCGGAGCTGAGACGGAAGAAGCCGCCGCCGCCGCACAGCAGTTGCCACCTCCTGCCGGAGCCCGACATGGCGCTCTGAAGCTCAGCCCCGGCCGCGCCGAGAGCCGCCACCCCGCGCGCGCCTCTCCGGGGGGTTTCGAGCAGCCGCCCCCGCGCCGGCACCGAGAAGCGGGGCATGGGCAGGGCCGCTGCTAGGAGCCCGGCAGGCATGGGAGGAGAGCGGCGCTAGAGTCCCCGTCCCGCCCGCCTCGCAGCTCGGCCCCAGCCCCGCGGCCGCGAGGTGAGTCGGCGGCGGGCGGGCGAGCGGGCGGGCGGGGGCGCCGGGCAGGGCGGGCCGCGCGGGGAGGGAAGGAGGGAGCACGGCCCGCGCTCAAGCCGCTCCCCGCCGCTTTGTCCTTCCAGGCCCCGCCGCCGCCGCCGCCCAGGAGCAGGGAGGCCGAGAGAGGGGAGCAGCCGGCGGCGCCCGGCCGCCGCAGCCCGCCATGGCCCACTCGCCCGTGGCGGTGCAAGTGCCCGGCATGCAGGTGAGCTCCGAGCCGAGCCGGCCCCAAAATGGAGGCGCCGGGCCCGGGCTCGGCCCCGGCTCCGGAAGCGGCGCTCGCGGCCCCGCCGGGCGGAGGCCGCCGCTGGGGCGCCGGGTGCGGGGGACCGCGGGCGGGAGAAGCGGGGTGGGCGAAGGGGCCTGGCCGCGGAAAGGCCGCGCTCGGCCTGGGGGGGAGCGGGGGCAGGCGGCGGGCCGGAGCCTTGGCTCCTGGGAGGGGGTGCCGCGAGGTAACGGGAGGCCGGGGGGAGGCTGCGCCTCGGCGGGCCGCCTGGGCTTCTTTCCCTCCCCCCTTTGTTCAGGCATCCAGGAGCACGTAAGGGCTTCTAAAAGTGATTAAAGGCGAAACGAAGTTAATGGCAGGGTGCGCTGTAAGTGACATACCGGCCTCGCTGGCAGGCGTACCTCCTGCAGGACTTCCCCACCGCCGTGCACTTGGCGCTGGGCCTGTAGTGCAGTCTCAGGGGACCTTGCGCTCCGTGGAAAAGTGAGGTCCAGTGTTCACGCAGCGTAGCAGCCACCTTGCTGTTGGGAGCCATCATCTGTCAGGAACTTCCACCTCACTGTGGCTGGGAATGAGACTTTGTGTCATTTATATGCTTGTGGCACTTGCTTAAAAATTAAATGAGCTAGTATGTAACCGATGTTTCATAGGAAGGTAGGAATACCTCTGACTCTGTATTCTAACTCTACTGGGCAATCTAACATACGTTTGGTCAGAGATCTTTATCAGGCAAAGAGAAGCTAAGCTCATTTCAGCATTGGCTTTTGCTTGTCAAAGACTGGCAGCCTAGTCAGCATTTCCAGCTTTCAACTCGTTAGGATAGTCATGCCTGTATAATAGCCAAGGTTTTTTTAAATTTTTGTTGTTGTTCCAGTAACACAGAAGCCTTTATGGTTACATCGCTATATATGTGAGATGTACAGTTAATAATTTAGATTTCAGAACAGGTATTTAAAACTTCTTTTGGTCAAGTATCTTCCATGTTTTTAGAAAGTGTAGAAATGAGGTATAAAGAGTATCTATGTATTAACTTATGTCAGTTACAATACCAAGGTTTGCTTTATTATTATTTTTTTGGTTCAAGTAGCTTGCAGGCCTTTTAAAATCAGTTAAAATTTTGGTCATCCACTGACTGTTTATATAAAAGGACATAAACTACATTCAGCCTCCCTGTTCTATTGATATGTCAAGGTTACTGTTAGGTTGGTACATCCTCAACAATGGCAAGCTAAAGAAACTTTGTGATAAAGATTTACGAGCTTTAGCCTGAGCTCCTTTATTTATATCCTCTGCCTTTGTTAGAGTTTTCATATTTGGGAGACTTGTATTTCAAAATCCAAGTTTGTCGATTCTTTATTTTTGTGTTTGCTTAATGTATTGCTGTCTGATTTCCCATAGCTGCCCTGTCATCACAGAAGGATGTTGAAATTATTTAAGGTCCTGTTTTCCATTGTTAAACAAATAAACTTCATGTAATACTGCACTTGGTTCCATTAGTGTTTTTAGCTTAGCCCAAGTTTCTTAACGTGTATCTGTAGGTTTAAAGCAAAACCTTTCTTTAACTGTTAGGTATGTACAGCTTCATGGAATTAAGAAATCTTTATCAAGGTGACTTTTTTTTAATGAAAAGTATTACACAAGTTCTGATGGTCTTAAAGTAAAAAAGCAGGCTTTAGTGTAAAATTATTCAGTTTGCTGCTCTTTAAGAAGCATTTATGGGGAAAAAAAGAAGCAGTCCTTATACTTTAGATTATCACCCTCTTCCAGAGCTTCTTTTTTTTTTTTTTTTAATTTATTTGAACTATTCAGTCAGGACCATCTAAGACATTATAAAACCATCTCTGCTTTTGCTGGACGTTAAAATAAATGCATAGTGACTGAAGAAGGAATAAATAGGTTCATCCATGATGGAAGAAGATCTAATAGTTGCCGTAAAACTAGCACTGTGTGAAAGTGCATGTCATGTCAAACCCCTTGTTTTGCAGTCTGTGTTGAGGAAAATAACTTACTGAATATAACAGATAGAAAATGAATTTACCAGAGAATGTGTTACAGGTGTGAACCCTTGGATTTTATGGTAATCCTATGATTTACATCTGTTTCATTATTTAAAAAACAAAACAAAACTCAGACTGGTGATAAACTGTCAGACTCTTCTTTTTGGAGTTTTACAGAAACTCTTTTGAGTGTTCTAAGATCTTTCATCTAATAAAGTGTCAGACTCGCTTTAAAAAAATAAATCCAAACAGAAAATTACTGGAGGTCACATAGGGTTATTCTGGTGGAGTCTGACTTTGAGTGCCATGACAACAGTGGAAGACCCAGAGGTAGTATTATCTGTTGCCCTTATGAGTAGTTACAGAATCATTTGTTTATATAGTGGTGGCATTCCGTTTATCCTGTCTTGTGTCCCTAACAAAACCAAGTATTATACCTAACGATTCATGCCTGTGCAAACAACTTCCTAAAGATGTTTTTCTCCCCCCTCAGTGTTTTGGAAAGGCTCCATTTGGACCACTTGGATGATGTTAACTTAACCCAGCTATCAAACTTGTAAGACTGTTTAATATAGTCAAAGTACTTAGTAAATGTACAAAATGAGCGCTTTGAAGCTGAGCGTGATATTCCAGGTTATGGCATTTTATACAAAATGCACGATTAAAAGGAAAAACAGAAGGTTGATGGATCTATGTGAGCACAACTAATATGACCTGATTACATGAGGTACGCTTTGCCATGAAAGTCAGGTTGGAGTTTTTATTCAGTGATGCCATTGTAAGTTGGTTCTTCTTTCTAATGAGATAAAATACTCAAAATATTTTTTGGGATGAAATACTTTGGAATCTCATAGTGAAGTGAGCATCTTGTTGACTGGCAGTATCTTGGAGGGATCCAACTGAACAGATACAGAGCATTTTTGGACATGGCATGCAAGAGAGATGAGATGTTAGAGCTGAGCCTACCTGTGTACTCTTACCAACCCAGGGATTATACTGAAAATGACAGTGTTGCTGAAGTCAGGGCGTTGGACCCTTTATTGGTAGCCATACACGTTGGCATTTCTCCTTTCCAGCTGGCAGGATGCATAGTTCAAAGGATTATGTTTGTTTCAAATGATCAGAAAGTTTAAAGTATGTCAGTCACTTCGGATTGATGCATCTTCTGATGAGCTTATGTTATTGACAGCATCTTTTACATTACTTGAAAACTTCCAGCATCTCTTGTAAGCTTACAAGTAAGTGACAGTTAATCCTCCTAAGGTGGACAATGAGGAAATTTTGGTATTAGTATCCTGAATTTCCAAACTAGTTCATAGACTTCAACAATGGAACTTCACTCAAGTGATGCTTTCTTTTTTTAGTTGTTACAGTTTATGTGTAAACGTTTCCTATTCAACCTTGTTCTGCAAAATAAGTCTGAAACACTCATTCATGAACTCATGGAAATGTTGATTCTTTGCTCTCTCCTTCCTGTCAGTATGCATGTCTCTGGAACTTGCTTTGGGGCTTTGTTATCTGTATCTATGTTATGCTTCTAAACACCTTTTTTGTCTTTTTTCTAATGGCTTTATCTCCGATGCTGTGTGGCAGTAGTCTTCAGGGCAGCCAGCAAGGTTATTCAGACCTGATCTGCTTTCCTTGGCATCCAGATTATATTGCAATAAGGAATCTACCTTCCTCTAAAAGCAGAGCAGCTAGAAACATGTGACCTGTCAGCCAGTGTACTCTGATTGATAGTTGAAGGATTGCTTGATTAAATGCAAACTCGGATGTACAGGTGAGCTTTGCTCTCTGTGCTGCCAGTGAACAGACTGACTGTGAGGTGCTGCTCGCTGAACAACCTGAGCTTGGCAGCTGGAGATTCTATCCCTGCGGGACGCTCAGAGGCAGATCAGTTAACATCTAGTTATTGGATGGATATAGAAAGATGACAGGAGTAGTAGTGTTTAGATTTGGAAGTGATAGACTTCACAGAGTGAGGGGGGAGGAAAAATACATTTTCTCTTAAATTGGTGCATTTGTAGAAACAGGCTCTTTATGCGCAGTGCCTAAAGATAAGCACTGGAGGTGTGTCAGATTGCTAGTAAACCTTATTTATTATGGTTACAAGGGTGAGACTTAAGCTAAGAGCAAGCAATTTGTTACTGTCAGGTACTTAGATGTGTAAAGGGTGTGCATTAGAGGAACTTAAACCTTTGAAAAAGGATCCATTCAAGGATATGGTAATGTATTACTGTCCACAGATCAGAGTTGGCACCCAGATAGTTCCACAGTGAGTTTGAAAAGGCTTTACACTTAGAAATGTGACTTACCTAGAGGAAAGTGGGAAGTCTAGCACTTGCAGGTCACTGGAAAACTTACACAGTGCCTAGAAAACTGGTGTTCCTTGTGATTGATCTAGAATGGACTCTGATGAATACCTTGGTCCTATTTCAGACTTATTTCTTGATTTGTGCTTTGACCCACAGTGCAGTCTGACTGCAGGAAGATAGTATTTATGACTTGTGGAGAGCATGCCTCTTTGCTCCTTGTAGTAGATTCACATAAAAGTATTTGTGGAATTCAGCACTGCAGTTGTTCTTTTCCTGGTTGGACTTGATGTACAAGCTGTATTGAATGTAACAGTCTGCCAACCCTGGGCAGGCTTCATTAGCTGAGCTTGGTCCTTCTGTCTCGTGCACTGTGATAAGTTATTCTGATGTCAAAGAAAAGTAGGGCTCAGTCGTACTTGTACTGTCGTAGTGTTATCAAAGGAGGATAGAGTGAGCTTTGGAAAGTGTTTGCTGCATGGAAGTTATATTAGGTATAACCAACTGGAATTCAGCAGACGCTTCTATCAGTCAGGAGAAAAAAATCCGCAGCAGTCTTTTCCTGTTATTTTTTTTTGCACAGATTTTACAGTTTTATACACTTGTTAAGTGCACTGACCTGGAATTCAGCAAATCTGCTGAAGCTGCAGAGAATGCATAAAACAAACTCAACTCTTCTTACCTTAATTGCTTTGCTCTTCTGTACCATCTGATGCTATCAGTTTTGAGCAGAGGATAATTTAACTTAAAAATACATAATTCTTATTTTATTCTGTAGTGGTTATTCTATTGAATTCAACACTGAAAAGATTCATATGGGCTGTGTTTTGAACTCCAATGCCCTACTGTTATGGTTGTACAAGTCCCAATGAAAGGTTGTTTTTTCTAAATTTTCTCAAGAAGGAGAAAATATATTAGTAGCTCATTGCTGTATTGCACTTAGTTTAAAAAAATAAATCTCATTTAGATGTTTATTTTGAGGGGAGGATTCTTTCTTTATATCATAAAATATCCTGAGTTGGAAGGGACCAACAAAGATCATCGAGTCCAACTTGTGGCTCCACACAGGACCACCACAAAACCAAACCCTGTGTCTGAGAGCTTTGTCCAAATGCTCCTTGAACTTTGGCAGGCTCAGTGCCATTCCCACTTCGCCAGGGAATGCCTGAACACCCTCTCCGTGAAGATGCACGGTTAATTCATGGCATGCTGTTAAGAGTATACGGCTACTTGTGCCATGGCAGTAATGTTTGTAATGTGAGACCTGTGAAGCAACTTAGTAAAGATGGGCAAGCATATTATCCTCAGTTTTCATTGGTTTTAGTGGCCTGAAAATACGGTTTTCAATCTTCTCCAAAAGTGAAAGGGTGAATTTTAAACCTGTTAGTGGTTGCATCGCTCATTTACTCTTTGGTGATTAACTACAGATTTAAGAAAGGGTCACCAACTGTGAAAAGTGATAAGAGGTTATCATTTGTTTTTCTCTTTTCCAGCCTTAGGAACTGAGTTTAATAACTGCCAGGCACTCAGTTCAGGGGTGGGTTTTGGGGGAGGATGGGGTGGGGGATAAACAGCACAAGATTGGTTGTGAAACAAATAATTTTCTTGCACGCTGTAATTAGTGGCTACATGTATGCTCTCTGCAGAAATAAACAGTTGATGAGGTATCTGTCATGTCAGGAGCTACTGTTGCAAGTCCTGCTGTTTCTTTCTAACTTAAAATTGCTGAAAATCAAATCCCTTCCTAATGCTGTCTCACAAGGTTTCTTGATGTTTTTAAACTCTGTTTAGAGAACTGTCATTTGTTCTTACAACTTCCGGCAGCTCTTCTAGAGTAAGTCTGTTCTGCTGATGAGGTGAGGACCACTGAGCACACTCAGTTCTGAAGGAGACTTAAATCTCATGAGAAGGGTGCCCATCTAGATAGTCACTGAGAACTGTTCTCCCGGAGGGATTGCTACCTAAATAAATAGGGCGAAAGAACCTCCATCAGAGAAGCTAAGCTATTAATAAAGGGTCTGACAAGGTAACAGTAGCTTGCTGGTCTTGTTCTTCATCATATGTTGTGCGTGTGGTTTTGCAGAGAGATGCTATATGCTGTGTGTGTGATTAGGTCCATAGCTCAGGAAGGAGTTTCAGCTTAGATCTTCCTTGATTGCAGTTCTTTAAAGCTTTATTCGTAGCTGAGTGTTAGAAGTGTGAAGCAGAGTTTGTCTTACCGAGGGTCTGGATTTGAGTGGTCTTGGTTGAGGCAGTATCTGGGGAAGTTTTGTGGAGTGTTGTAGCTCAGATCTGCATGAATTCTATATGCTCTCTTGAATGAGATATGTTATCTGCAGGTTTAACTCTGGTGCTGTGGGAATCTGAGAGCCCAGGGTGGCTTCCCTGTTTTCATGGCCCAGAAGTCAAGAACGAGCTGTTCAGTTCAATGTCAGTATTCCCTCCCTCCTCATCTTCTGCAGGCTTTCCATTCAACTGGATACTGCTGGGTCCTGAATATTGGAATAATGTTTACTGGGGGGCTTTCAGAGGCTATATGCTTGCTAGGTGTCAAGTTGTATTTCAGTGCAGGCTTCAGCTTCAACAGCTGAACACAGAATAAATAAAAACAAACCCCAAAATACTGTGTACCTCAGAATGACTAATATTATTGTGAAGTGCCCGAATGTAAGGTGCTGAGAGAAAAAGGCTGAATTTGCACTGATGTAAATTGACTTAAAAGCAGATCGAGAAACTGGGAGGGGAGGAGGGCAAGATGATGGATGTAAGTGCATTGCCACTGTTGGCAGAGACTTCTGCTGGCTGGACCTGCCCCCAGCAGAGGTTGGGTGTGGTGGGGCAGGCTGGCAGGGAGATCATTGCCGATGATCTCTCACCTAGGAAGGTGTTATCTGGCAACCGGTCACAACAAGAACATTTTTACATTCCTGCTCAGCTTTATTCCAGCCTAGTTGGCAAGAATAATCTTTTTCTTTTTTTTTTTTTTTTTTTTTGGGGGGGGGGGGGGCCAGGGGGGCCAAGGGGGTTCTTGTTCTCCCCTCCACCTCCCTTTGACTTTTATGTAACGAGATGCTTTGCCATTGCTATGAATGAGCTGCAGAGTAATTGGAAAAAGGAGTTTGCTGAAATAGCCAAGTTGGTTCTGGTAGGGTACGTTTTTCACTTCCTTTGTAGCTCATTTTGGAGCATTTTTAATTTTTTCTCCCCTCCTCCATTGTGTGTGTCAACCCTGTGTGTCTGGTAGCTTCAGGTCCAGTGTGATTGATAGGATAAAGGGCCAGTGTCCAAAAGCAGGGCACAGCTTTTGTGGGCCAGTGGTCGCATAGCCTTGGAGAGAGGACAGGAATCTAGGAATCCAGTAGACCGCTGTATTATTTGTCCTTTCTCAAAATGGTCCCCTCCAAAGCTAAAGGACTAGTATGATATCCTTGAACTGTGGGTTCCCATTTGGGGTTATTGCAGGCAGTGGTTATTCCTAGAGAGCTATCAGTAGTAAATAAAGTTGTGGCCTGCACTTTCCCTCATACCATGTTTTGGAGCCATCTTTTTTTTTTTTTTTTTTTCTTTTTTTTCTTTTTTTTCTGCCATGTTTTAATGTTGTTTAGCCCAAAAGTGAGTAGTGACTGCTTCACTAGAGACATTTAACAAGGGTACTGGCATGTGCATTAAACTTGGCCTTGTTGCTGCTTTCTAGTTTAGGAACTAGCATGTTAAAAAGGTGGAACGGGTTATTTTTGTTCTATCTGGATTATTGTATGAGTTTAGCCTTATTTACAGGAGGGAAATCAGTGTTACCAGGTTCCAACTTGCACAGCAGGAGTCCTAAAATGGTTTTTAAGACAGAGCAGTAAGTGGCCTTTGAAGTTCGTGTAGCAGTTGCCATCCTGTTGCAGGTACTAAACCTCTAAATATTGGGAAAATAGCCCAAATGCCAAAACGATCTAATTTATTGCTGGTAGAGTGCTGACGTAGTTGTTCCTTTAAATGGGTGTGGCAAAAATTGAAAAAAATTGTTTATGTACTGATAAGCAGGCTGCTAGCTGAAAGGAAAGGCACCGTGCTAAAAGCAGGCTGCAGCCCATAAATGGCTATTTTTCCGTGTTCCTGTTAGATGTGGCTTTTGTAATCTCCCTGCATGTTAGGTTTTTCAAAGCAGTTTGTAAAATCAGGAGAATACAAATATTCTTCAGCAACGAGAAGCTGTAGTAGTCTTCTGACTTGTAATTCGGATGTGTAGGCGGTTCATTGTGGTGGGTTAATTACCCACTCAACAGTCATTTGTCCTGCGCCGTTCAACAAAGGAGATTAAATTTCTTTTGAAAGATCAACTTGTTGAACTCCATAATAACTGCAGAATGGAATTTGAACATTTTGGGATACAGGAATCTGATGAATTGACTGACTTCTGTCTCCGTCAAAGCACACCCCTCCACCTCAGCTACGGAGTGCTGTCACTTGAGGTTTTTGTCTTTTCCAAATCACAGTAAGGATCTAGTCACGTAATTTGAGGCTTTCCTTCCCTTTGCATTCCTCTGACTTGCTAGGCCATGCTCACCGATGGAAGCAAACTGAAGGATGTGAAGCAGTATGCGGAGATTTGAGGGTTTTTTATTTAAATATTTTACAATGCTGGGTAGTTAAAATGTATCTGTAAGGATTTTCAGTTACAGAGAAGCTCACTGGCATGACGACTTCCTTTTTGTGTTGTTAACTATGCAGAATGCTCAACATAAACAATTGGTGTAATTTTTTAATTGCCAGTGTCAAAGAGCTAATCTTTGGAAAACCGTGTTGTAATTCCTGCTTTTGGCTTATTTATCCTATTCCTTAAGCTTCTTGTGCTGTGTTACCAAAGTGGAGGAATAGCTAAGGGTAGAGGAAGGGAGTTTGTTTCCATGTTCAGTGCAGTGTGCAACTGACAGTATGCATCTGCAATGGGTCAGAGGTGGTTGGAGGATGAAGGTGATTCCTTCCTTCACAATCTGAGAATGGGTGAGAATGAAACCAAATTTTAAAATTTGGGTCATGAGAATTTTTAAGCAGCTGGCCTTATAGCTAATGTGATGAAAACAAAGCCATATGGGTTTTTCTTTGCTTGCTTTTTAAAGAATATTGTTTTGTAATAATGTTCTCAGGTTTTTACTAAAAACGGCAATGAGTCTTGGCCTTGTCAGATAAGGGAGATGCTTTGGAAGGGGTGTAACAGGTCAGGTCCCCTTTAAGGAGAGTAGAGCTCAGATCTAGTTTTTATTACCTGTGGTAAAGAAAAGTTACTGTAAAGGTTTGATATTTCATATATATGAAATTATTTTGTTGTTAAAAACACTTTTTCCTTCAGCAATTATCAGTTATGGTAAATAGAATAAAGTATCTATTACGGTGACTGAGTCTTATAAAGGACTGTGGAGTAACATCAGAGTTCAGTTCTGTGCAAAAGTCAGTGAGAAGCCAGAGTATGTATAAGATGGAGGAAAAAACATGTCTGCAGGTTCCGCCCTGGTATTGAATGTCTGCAGGTTAATTTTTTCCTGACTCTTTGTAAGTGATAATGGATTTGCACCTGTGCTTTTATTGACTTCAAGGTATTTTAATAATACATATATATACCAGCATATGGCACTGTGTGTATGAGTAACTTTAATTGTAATGGGATTTTAAAGGAAAATGGAAGGGGTGGAGGGGGGAGGAACTCTAGCACTTAAAAAACTCTCTCTACCTGTGGTGGCTTTATTGTAAAGAAGTAGAATATTCCCTATGCGGATAAAATGCGTAAACTTGTATCTCTTTATATATTCACATATATGTTAGAATATGCATAGTGTACAGTTAATTTCATATCTGAAACTGCATGTAGGTAATGTATGGAAAGAAATTCAATCAAGATATTTGTACCATATCTATTGAGTAAAACATTGTTCTAAAGTTGTCCTGTAACCTGTCAGTTTCACCATTCCTATTCCCCTCTTAATTTCAATTTTATTTGGAATTTGAATAGAATAAAAATGTAGAGGTAACTTACGCTCTGAGAATAGATAAATATCTATGAGTGGACTGATAACCTATGATTTCAATGTGCTTGACCCAGATCCAGTGTTTTGTAAGAGCTTCATAAATGCTGAGACTAGGTTAAGTGACTTAATTTTTAATCTGGCTTTCTTTTTACTGTCTTTGAAGTGTCTTTTATTTATTGTATTTCAGGTATGAATTCTTAAGACAAGAAGTGGTATCTTGGAGATTTTACAGATAACAGTAATTATTAAGCCTGGCTTAATTTTATTGTCAGCAATAATTCAGATACTGGGAATTCAGAGAAATCGAAGTGCAGTACACGCGGGCGTCAGCACCAAAGTTGGCACATGTTCTTGATCTGGCACTTTAATGCTAACGTGGCTGTGGGGCTACCCAGCAAATTAATTACAGGGATGTTTTTTGTTTGTTTTGGTTTGCTTTTAATGTTTTGCCATAACACAATCTTTTCTGGAAGCTTTCCTTAAGATGACTCTTCCTTAAAGTTTGTGTTTGACTTGTCCCTGACTAACGATCAGGCCTTTATTGTAGTAATTACTTGAAATGCCTTTTAAACGCGTGGCTAATCTGACGACTTCCAAAGATACCACTATATGTTAGGGTGTCACTGAAGCAGATATGTGAAAAATAAGACAGTATAGATACTCTAGTCTTCTCATACTAACCTCTTACAAAATTTTCTGAGCTGTCTTTTTATAAATGTTCTTTTAACTGTGTATTTCAGCAATGTTTCACAATGTAGGTGAGCTATTCTGTATTACTCCTACAATTTTAAGGGAACTTCTGTTCCAAAGAAAGCCTGTGAGATGCTTGAAAAATCCAGCTAATGTAACACCATTTATGGGTCAGGTTTTAGAAATACTGTTAAGACAACAGTCTTTAGTCCATCAATGTGAGAACATACATAGGAATCTAATGTGACTATGTTAAATTATTTGCTTTGGGAGACCTGGAGTATCCTGATTTTGATTTAGTTAGATGCAAGGCATTAACTGGGTTTCTGTCTGAGATACTTGGAAGCTTCTCTTTTTTCATCCAGTGTACTTGGTACCCGTTAATGAAATACATTAATGAACCTTCTTACAGGAAGACCCAATCCAGGTCTTACAGGCTGGACTCGGTGACCTCCTGAGGTCGCTTCCAAGACAAAATGTGGTATGATCCTGTGACTGCATATGTGTAGTTCCATATGTGTATGAATGAACTCAGACAGTAATGGCACATATTTGGATACGAGGATGGCAGAGATTTTGCTAAACACGAGTGCAAGCTGTGTAGTTGTGCTGCACTGGTGAAATGGTGGACTTCCTAAGCTATGCAGAGGGCTTGTATCGTCATGCAGGTGCTGGTACTGTTGTTACTCATGCTGGATAGATTGGAGTTGGCATATGCCTGTGCTTGTCATATTTGTTGCTGCTTTGGTCTGTGGTAGCAGATTTAGGGAGTAGAAGAGCCATAAATTCTCTTCCTGACCTGTCCACTTACAGATGTTATCTTACCAGAGGTGGTGATGGAGTTCACACACTGCCTAGTGACTCCATCTGCTCTTCAACAGATGTGGCTCTCCATAGGAACCAATTTAAAAAAAAAAAAAAAAAAAAAAGGTGCTGTTATTCATGCTGGCAACTTGCAAAGCTTCTAATCTTTTTTTGCTATTCAATGAAATACCTGTGAAAGAATATAGAGTAACAGTTTCAGTGAGGAGTATTAATACTGTTACATTTTAATTTCTACCATATTAGAAGCTTAGCTGGCATCTCTACTGTAAAATTTCAGTGATCTATATTGGGGTGTATATACACACACTTTTATTTACATAAATCTCCCCCCTTCTCTGTAATAGGAGGAAGAGAATAGGCATTGCTGCATCTTTTAAATTTGCCTTTGATAAAAAAGTAATAGTCTTTAGTTTTTGTTTGTTTTTACCAAATGTGACAAAATACTCTTGTAGAACAAGCTTAAAGACAAGGTAATTAAAGAAAGGTAAAAGCAAATATGTTTCAAGATGCAGTCTTTGTTCTAAGCCTGTGTTTTAAGTAATGGAAGGGTTCTTAGTTTGAAGCCTTTCCCAAAGAAATTATCTCAACATTAGCCATAGTTGTTCAGAAATACTTGTTTTCATCATGGTGTGTCCTACAGATGCTTGTCAGCCTCGGAAGCCATAACAGAAGCTGTAAAGCTGACTTTGCTTGCGGTAAAGGGATTTGCTCAGAATAAAGATTCAACATTTCCATTTAGTAATTCCACACTATTTGCTCATCTCTGAGCTGCCTTTGTTCCACCTCTCTCCCCTGGGTGTACGCAGTTCTATGGTGCCATCTTTTGCCTATACTCCAGCACTCCCACGTGATGGCATTAGGAATTGCTGGAAGTTAAAATTGCTTTTAAAGCTGTGATTCACCTGAAGTAGCTTGGGGGAATTGCGAGGCCTGTCTCGTTTTGTTGATGACCAACCGTTAATTGGTTGTATAAGGTTGAGTGGTGTGCATTGCCAATGAGGATCCCAGAGGAATTTTCTACTTACGGTTTCTCCCCAAGCAAAATCCAGGAGCAGCTCTTTGAGTTCATCAAATGCTTGTAAAGGTTAGATCAGCTGCCTGTGTGTGGGATTAGGGCCCTTTTGTTTTACCTAGATGGAAGAGTTCAGCAGGTTTTCTATCAAATCCAACAGTACTAATTAACTTGAACGGGCATCCCAGGCTCTTAAGCATCTCAAAGTGAAGCTGGTATTTCTGAAGATGTCTTCTTAGGGGTTAATGGAAAGCTTTGCCAATCCTCTCTCTCCACGCTTTGTGGGGGATTTTTATGTCAACGGAGACCTATTGGTTAATCATTCTTATTGCAACTGGGGTTGTAGTTCAGAAACACATCAGTTTGCTAGCTAAGTAACAGTTCTGCAGCTTAACTAGCAGCAGGAGAAGGCTGGGTGGCACTTGCTGCTGCTTTTGCCATACTTGTCCCTGAAGTGTTTTTTGAAACAGCCCTAAAAATGAACTTTGTATTCAGATTATTTTTATAGTCTTAATAATAAAATGTCATACACTACTGCATCAACTCCTGCCATCAGTGTGACTGTCTTTGGGTAATTTGAAGACTTACTGTTCTTTCATCTAACTAAAAACTTTTAAAGCATCTGAGGCCTACAGTCATTTTCTTTCCTTTTATAATAGTATTAATTATCTCACATTTCAGGTCACAATAGTACTTACCTTTTATTCACTTGCTTTGATTGTGTATTTGCTTATCTTTCAAGTCCTTCAGATTTCTCAACAGATGAGAATACACATTTTTTTTCTTAATTATTTTTCTTAAGGTGTGTTTTGTGTGTTTGTTGTTCTGTGGTGTTTTAATGGAGCAAAGTAGTAAAGGGCTCTTTGTAGACAAAGGAGAAATTCCTTATTCTTTTTGGCTTTAATGTGCTACCCAGAAACAACGTGTCCTGTGTATTTGCAAAATCTAAAACCTAGCTACACAGATCAGCATGAACCTGCCATACTGCTTCATGTTCCCTCCTCTTGTGATAGCACAAGTGGCAGCTTGGTATATATGAGAAGTGAATTGAGTCTGCTGAAAATAAACCTGACAAATCATATGGTTAAATCCTTGGTAATCTGTTCTGATTCATCTCACCGTATTGTGGAATAAATTCTAGTCTTGATAGAAGGAATGGAACAGTAATAAGGGGCTAGTAAGGAAATGAGATTACTTTAGTCCAAAAGGAACAAAATAGCAATGTTTTTGCTTTCCTGGTAAAGGTTTTGCATCTGTTTGCAAAAGGATTGATGTAAAGATGTTTTCTGGAGTTTCACGTTGGTATGGGAGTATTTTGTTATGCAAGGTAATCTGTGCTCTGGCTTAAATACCTGCTTTGCTAGATAGGTTCTGTCATGACAGCTCACTTGTTCTGACCAGTGAGCAAGAAGTTTAGGGGTATGAGAAAGATCTCAAATGATCTTGGTTTTATATTTTCAAAAGCTGATTTTTGAATCAGAGGGCTTTGGGGCAAAGGCTTCTCATTTGAGGATTGATCTGTGCAATGAATTGCCCAGTTCTGGCAACATTAGCAAATGAACAGCAGCAAAGTTGCGGTGAAGTGTTAGGGGTCATCTTTCTCAAAATCCTGTTGTATTTTTCAGTAGACTGTAATATATTTAACTTGCTTACTCTGCAAAGCATGGGCTGTTCTGTTAACATGTCTGTTTTACCTCTTCAGAACACCTTTCTGAAAACTTTGTTCTGAAGTTTTATGTACTTATTAAACTGTGGGTCAAATCGTCCATACCCTTCCTAAGTCACTGTTGCGGCTTTTGGGTAAGCAAGGTTCTCTCAGCAGTTGTGTTATTCTTTGTCTTGAAAGAAAAACGGTAATTTGCTGGGTGTTTGTTTTCCCTCCTGTCTATTTGAATGAAGCTGAGAAGTTTTAAAAAATCTTTGTATGATATCACTGTTTGCTGATCTTAGAGCAGTTAACCTCCAGGGACTAGATGAGATGTCCTCAGCAGTGCTTTGCTGTCTGGTGCTCAGCTCCCCCTTCTAAGGCACGCTTGGGTGCTATCAGCAAGTTCTGATCAGTGCTTCAGGTTCACTTCAGCATTCTTATTCCTTCAAACATCTCTCAATCCCTTCTGCTCAATTACCTGTCAGCACTTTCAGCTAACCTGAACACGTACAGCCTTACCAGAAGCTCAGTGTGCTTGTTGGAGGCTGCTGGTGAACACTGGTATTGCGGTCCTCTCACAGCTAACTCGACGCTGTGTTATTTGGTGTAATGCCTTGTCTGCCCCAGGCTGTTGGCCACGTAGGAAGCCCAGCCTTTTTTGCCTGAGTAATGATGTTAGTGCTTCTGTGCCAGTAATTGCGTTCCCTGGTCTTCTGGGTTATGCATGCGTAGGATTAATATTAAGGATGGATCTATTATTTCCTTTTAACATGTTATGTGGGGAAATGAAATGAGATTTGTACCTGACACTCTCCTTGGTGAGACTCGTGTACCTTTAATATAATTGCATAATGTATGTTCTGTAACTAACAGCTGAATGAGAAGTTAACTCTATGGGAGATAAATTTATCTGATATAATCCTTCTAATAATAAAGCTGGATGGGAAGTAATAAGGGCTAATAAATTGGAAGTAAATTAAGATAACTCATACCTTTTTTCCCCTTTTTTCTTTCTTTTTCCAGAACCATAGAGCAGACCCAGAAGAGCTATTCACAAAACTGGAACGCATTGGGAAAGGCTCCTTTGGTGAAGTCTTTAAAGGAATTGATAATCGGACGCAGCAAGTGGTTGCTATAAAAATCATAGACCTTGAGGAAGCAGAAGATGAAATAGAAGATATACAGCAAGAGATAACTGTTTTAAGTCAGTGTGATAGTCCTTACGTAACGAAATACTATGGATCATATTTAAAGGTAGTGTATAGTATTGCACAGATATTTGCTGGCAGTATGTCACTCAGTTTTGAATGCTGCTAGAAAAAAAAATCTGAATTTGAGGATGTGTTGTCATGCCAACTTTACTTTTTTTTTTTCTTTGAACAGTTATTTTCACTTTGTTTTGCTTCTTTTGCTGCATACTCTTTGAGGCTAGAATTTGCATAAAATGGCTACATGGCCTGCGGACAGGGGATTGCCATTGCTACTGCTTTTGGACCATAGTTTTCTTTCTTCCCCTACAATCTCTAGCACAATTTTGTGGCCTTTCTGGGGAAGGGAAAATACATTCATAGCTATACTAACAAAAATCTTTCTCTAATATGGAAAGAAATCATGCACCTTGTAGAGATGCCTTTGTGATTATGAAATGTAGTAGGCCTGAGACAGTAGAATTGACATCAGCGTCATGTAACCACTTTGTAAAATGTTGTATTTGTTAAAATGTTCAAAAAAAAACAAAACTACAGCTTAAACAAATAAACCCACCGCAACCCTACAGAAATCCAAAATGTTGAGAAAGTCTTCTCAACTTCTGAAACTGTCCAGGTGTAAGCACCTAAAATATCCCTTAAAGTATCTGCAGTGCATATGCTTTAGGTGATTTATTTAAAAACTATTTTAAACCATTCTAAAAAAAAAAGCCAAAATCATTAACCATAGTTGGCATTTAAAATGTTTGGTGTGGGGTTTGTTTTCTGAGGCTTAAGGTATACTGTTTTTTGATGTTATTCCAAAGGTATCTCTCATAAACTGTGTCACACTTGTAAGTGATACTATAGAATTATTTGCAGAATCTATATAATAGTGTTCTG
This sequence comes from Oxyura jamaicensis, assembly GCF_011077185.1. Lineage (NCBI taxonomy): Eukaryota > Metazoa > Chordata > Aves > Anseriformes > Anatidae > Oxyura > Oxyura jamaicensis. The sequence continues at coordinate 8,564,397 of NC_048896.1, read as the reverse complement.
TGAGTTAGGTACTAAATGTTATCCTCCCGGTTGTTCATCGTTTTTACTTTGAGTTACAAAACCCAGATGTTTTCCCTGAAGTACAAACATGTCAAGGGATGTTTTGGAATTGTTTCTGCTTGGAATCAGTTTTTCTTAAGTTCAGAATTAGACAGGGATTTCAGCAGTTGTAAATGGGGAAATGAAACCTTGACTTGGTTAGTGGGGGGGGAGGAGACATTGTTTGAGGGGTAGTGGATGGAGGAACCTTCATAAGCCATGAGTTGAACAGTGAAAGAATATTGTTGTTTTATTATTACAGTAACATAAGTGCTAAAAGGGTATTCTAAATCTAAATAAGTACCTGTGCTTAACAGTAGTGTCTTTGCCATTCTTATTCAAGTTTTCTATTTTTTTCCTTTTTCTCAAATACAAACGTAGCTATTTTGTCAGTGCTATAAAACTTTCAACTCTTGGTTAGGGCTTTTTACTCTTTAAAAATTCCTGGCAAATACAGGCGTATATTAATGCTTCATTACTTTCCTCACCACTGTTTGAGTTCTTTCCATTTCTGTTCTAGGTGGATAAATTCTGAAAGATTAATGCAGATCTCCTGCTTACTTTTCACAGTTCTAATATTCTGGGGGAAGGAAAACTTGTGTGTGAAGTTTAGGGAGGTGTTTGTGGAACTTTGGTTACTCTTCCATTCCTTTAAGAAATTAATTAAAAAAAAAAAAGTCCACAGGAATGTTTTTCATCCCAGACTAGCATGGTAGGTAATTCTATTGCTTGCTGTTCCCTGCTGAAGTAGTATCTTGGCTCCAAATTTTTCTTAGGTTAGATTTATTCTTGGTTACTAATGCTAGAGCTTTCAACTTGAGATTCCTCCGTGGAAAGAGTGTATTAGCTTTGCTATAAATGCGCAAAGAATCTTTTATGCTGGCTTTAATTTTGGTAATAACAGGTATTTTGAGAGTAGTATCTGTCTACTTTTTAGAATTTAATTGCTGTAACTTTTAACTTTGTTAACTATTATTCTGAGAATGGCTGTCAGCCTAAGTATTCCACTCTCCAGTATTCTGGATTTAATTTCTACATACACCATAGACTTCTTTTGGAAACAGAAGTATGTGCAATTTTGTTCCAAATGACTTTATAATTAAAGGTTGAAGAACATTGAGACTAGATTCTGAAAATTAAGACATTGTTTCTTAGAAAGCAAAGTCCTAGGCTGTTGAGAGTAATAGCAGTTTGCTATGGATATGACTGGTACCACGATCACATTCAAAGCAGTCAGATAGGTTTGTTGGTGAATAGATAATGCTTATGGAATAGAAATAGTTTACTGAAATATAATAATTATATATGTAGCTGTCTCTGAAGCTCTAGGAATAGTGTTAGAAATGTTTTTGCAGTTTTGCACTGCTTAAAGAGACTCTTCCTGTCTGTAGCAAAGCAAACCATCAGTGCAGATGGTCAAATTGCTTTCAGTGCTTACTAATATATTTTAGTTGAATAATTCTGATTACTTTTTAAATACTGTTTTCAAGTTGCTGTTAATGAAGCCTACAAGATTTGATGGGTTTTACTTTGAAGAAACTACATTTGAAACCATGTCTTGACCTCAGCACCGATGGGCTGAGGTCAACTGCATGAAGTTTAACAAGGCCAAGTGCCGGGTCCTGCACCTGGGGCGTAATAACCCCAAGCAGAGCTACAGGCTGGGAGATGAGTGGTTGGAGAGCTGCCAGGCGGAGAAGGACCTGGGAGTGATAGTGGACAGTCGGCTGAATATGAGCCAGCAGTGTGCTCAGGTGGCCAAGAAGGCCAACGGCATCCTGGCTTGTATCAGAAATAGTGTGACCAGCAGGGCTAGGGAGGTGATCGTCCCCCTGTACTCGGCTCTGGTGAGGCCGCACCTCGAGTACTGTGTTCAGTTTTGGGCCCCTCGCTACAAGAAGGACATCGAGGTGCTTGAGCGGGTCCAAAGAAGGGTGACGAAGCTGGTGAGGGGCCTGGAGAACAAGTCCTACGAGGAGCGGCTGAAGGAGCTGGGCTTATTCAGCCTGGAGAAGAGGAGGCTCAGGGGTGACCTTATCGCTCTCTACAGATACCTTAAAGGAGGCTGTAGAGAGGTGGGGGTTGGCCTGTTCTCCCACGTGCCTGGTGACAGGACGAGGGGGAATGGGCTAAAGTTGCGGCAGGGGAGTTTTAGGTTAGATGTTAGGAAGAGCTTCTTTACTGAAAGGGTTGTGAGGCATTGGAACAGGCTGCCCAGGGAGGTGGTGGAGTCACCATCCCTGGAAGTCTTCAAAAGACGTTTAGATGTAGAGCTTAGGGATATGGTTTAGTGGGGACTGTTAGTGTTAGGTTAGAGGTTGGACTCGATGATCTTGTGGTCTCTTCCAACCTAGAAATTCTGTGATTCTGTGATTCTGTGACTTCAGATCTGTCTGTTCATCCAGTTGAACTGGAACTGAACATCTTCAGTAACTTATTCTCGTTCATTGACCAATTTTAAGTAAACTTCGAACAAGCAGATGATTACTGTCATCAAGGTTTAGTCAGTCTCAGCTCTACTTCTGTAAGATACCATAGCTGATAATTGAATGTTATTTATGATTAAAACTTGAAGTTAGAGATGTTAACTGTGAGGGTTTTCTAATGGCAAGTTTTTCAGATGAGTGATTTTTGTTTTGGATGGTCTTTTTTAAGTATTCTGTAGCTTTACAGTTTTAGTTTCCTACAGTTCCTGATGCAGAAGCAGCTTTGTGACTGACAGGAATGGACTGACCCAGTCTTGGGCCTTGGGACTTGCCAGCAACATGCAGGCTCTTCCAGATGCTCTTCCAGCTAAGCAGAAACTGGAAGTGGGGAGGAAAGAGTGTCTTTCTCTTGACTACTTAACTAATTTGTAGTTTAGTCAGCTCAGCTTATGCTATTAAGATACTCTAATGCTCTGCAGCATAGCTGCTCTTCAGCTACAACGTTTACATCTGACTTTTAAATGTGGTTTTAAAAATATGGACAGTCCCTGAATATTTTTACCTAACAATGTGAAGTTATTTATCTATTATTAGATACTTTTAAAAACTTATTGTTGATAAAAGATAGTAAGGCTTACATTTTTAGTGCTTCTTGAGATAAAGCTGATGCCAGTTTTCCATTATTGTGATTGAAAAAAAAAAAACAAAACACCCCACAAAACAAAAGACCCATCTTTGTATTTGGGACAACTGTGTGTGTATCTTGACTTTTGGAGCTCAAATCGGAGTTTCCCACTGATTTAATTTTAGAGCTTTGCTATTGTTACTATTTTTTTCTTAGTTTTTCTTTGGGTGTCTGGCAAGATCGCTGGTATTTATTCTAAACATTGGTAGGTGAAGTACAAGTATATGGTCAAAGAATGCACCTCAGTAAATGCTTGTGTAGGTAGAAAAAGGTTTCACCTTTTGTATAATGACTGTCACAAATGTGTGTAGTATTGTACAAGCTTACAGCTGTGTTAATGGAACTTTTGTAGGTAAGATAACTGAAATCCTGATGTATCTGTCTGTAGATGTTCGTGTCTATGGTAGGTAAAGGTCTAAATTCCTCTTGTCATCCAGTATTGCACTTTGATTGCACTTAACATCATACCTTAGTAAATGAAACAGAGGTTGTGTTAAGTACCCTTCAAAGTAATGAAACAGCAATGTAGCAGTGGAAGATAAGCGAGGCTGATAAAGTGAGTATCTTCTTCAACTCCATGGCTTGCCAAAATGTTGATATTACTATCTTATCATGCAGGAAAAAAAAAAAAGATTAAAAGTATTAAAGGTTACTCCACTTCTCGTGTGCTTTGGTTATGCCAAATTGTGAAGCTTAATAAAATACTTATGCTGTATTTTTTGCTTGATCCCAGAGAGAGCAATCTTCTCTTGATGACTGAAATACCATGATTGTTTTCTGTATTTGTGCTATGTGGCCTTTGCAGTAGGGAATTAAGTATCTGTCCTTGTAACTAGCATAGATGCCTAGAATTGTTCTTTTCTTTTGCAATTAAACAAACGTGAAGTTACTTAGTTCTTTGGATTTCAGTATGGAAAACTCATACTAGCATCCAGAGACTTCCATCAAAACTGTACAGAAGTTAGTGCAGCAAAGTTTTGAGTCCATCTAAAGATATTGTTTGTTCTACATTGTCTATTTATACTTGGTCGACCTAAAATAGCTAGGAAAAAGGTTGTACATGCTTGGCTAGAAAATATCCGCACCCGGTTAGGCTGGATAGTAGCAGTTTCTTTGAGACATTATTTCAGAAACACAGTACTTATTCATTTTCACCTTATGGTGTTTTCAACTAATCATCAAATCCTCCAAACATGTCTGGTAACCACAATGTTTGCCTTAAACTGGAGTTCCTTGCAGGTCTTCTCAACTGACAAAGTAGGGCTTTATAAAAACTGCTAAAATTAGCCAGCCCTTCCCTGCTGATCTCATAATATTGGAATAGACTCTCATAAATGGCATGTTTCTTAAATTCAGTATAAATCTAACAGAGTACACTTTGTTAACATAATTGCATGTGTTACTTTCAGAAACTGCACCTTTATTTGCTTGTTGTATCCTTTAGATTTCTATCACTAGTCAGGAAAGAGGGTAGGACAGAATACAATCTAGCAAGATGCTTTAAAAAGTACTTCTGCTATAAGCTTGTGTTCTGCTATAAGGAACTAGTGCTAGTAAATATTTGCTGCTTAAATAGGGTGCATGGTACTTCGTTTCTGCTCTATTTTAGTAATTTTTTAATAGCTGTGGTATTGATTTCAATAAAATGTTTTTACTCCCAGAATTCCTTAAAGTAGTAGCCCTTAGGTTAATATCTGCACTTCTGCTTCTGAGGGGACCGTGGCAACTAGCAGATCCCAGTTTTGAAACATACGCTCTGTAGTTCTCATAACAAATCTTATTCTTACCAAATCTTGTTCTTACCAACTTTTTTTAGTGGTTGATTTAGAATGTCTGGTCTAAAAACCTAGGAAATATGAATGATTTTGTAGGCTTCCAGGTCTAACAGTGCAGTTCCTCCTGGTTGGTGCTTACGGTGCTGCTTACTGTCTCAAAGTTGGAGCTGCCTCTCTGATAGCAGGCATGTTTCATGATAGATACAAGAGTTGTGAATTTTCATGTCTTTTTATTTTTTCCCACAACTTAAGTTGGAACTTGTAGACATGATAGAAATGCACCCGCACGATTAACATGTGGATGGAGGGACAGCTGGCATCTATGTCCATTTAGTCTTTAAATTTCTGTCTTCTGAAGAGAGGTTTGTGTTTGCACACTTGCCCAAAAGCAGTTCTAAGTTCTGAGTATTTTTCTCAGATGAGAATTGTGTTGATGTTACATGTTTTTTGTTAGAATTTTATTGATTCCATACAGCAAATAGCTGGAAGTAATAACTTCAGTGTAAAGATAGATGGTAGTTCTTGCAAAAGACTTAAATTAAAACATTGGCTTTAAACTTAAACCCCTACCAAAATCTTTTTTTCCCTCTTAAGTTCTGTTTCTTTAGGTGGAATTTTTTTTAGATCAGCTTAGAGGAAAGTGATTTGGGGGGAGAAGGAAGGTGGTGATGTGTATCTCTGTTTTTGTTCTTATATGGAAGTCAAATTTTAATTGATACGTAGGCATCTTGCACAGGAGCTATGTGATCATTCTGCAGGAAGTAATTAGATGCATCTTAACGATTAATGGGTTTCTGTATTTGTATTCTCCTAACAGTATACTGGTAGTCCATTGAAGGACCTTTTTTTATGGCACCCGTGGACTTCTAACAGCTCATACATTCTTTTACAGGGCACAAAACTATGGATAATAATGGAATACTTGGGTGGAGGGTCAGCTTTGGATCTTGTAAGTATATAATATTTGCATTATAAGTACAAGTAAAACCTACCTAATTGTGTTTTCATATCACTTAATGAAATCAAGTCCCTGGAGGCTGTTAATGTTGCATCACTGCTACATTATAGTGCTCCAAAAACTGTTGATTTGCATGGCAGTTCTGTTACATGTTGGTGCGTTGAGTTGGTGTTAGTTTTTTTGTTTGTTTTACTGTTTGTCTCTAAGCATTAGGAAACTCTTGTTCTCAGTCAAACGGAAGGCAAATTGTGGTGTTGTTCTTTTTTAGTATGAGAAGTACTGTTTGCCCCATACGGGGGGTAGAAGGGTGGGTGACTTGTCTTGGGTGAGGAGGCTTTTTTTTGTCGGTGTCTAGTCCCCCCCAAATCAGGGTATTCATTACAGTAGCATACAAAATGTTTCCTTTAGGATCAGGTTTCAGGAATTACGCTGTAGGCACTCACAGCATTATAATTAATTTTAACTGGTTAGAACGTGTTAATTTTTCCATTTTCCGTTAAACATGAAAGTACCTTTTATTTAAGATTGTGTAGCATTCATGAAGGATATAGCTTAGACAGAACAAGTGCACAGTCCACTTCATGTGGATGTGGTTTCCCCATACTTTCAGTATCGCTCCGCCTCAACTGTAAAGCTTCAAGACCCACCCTTTCCTGCAAGATAATATAACTCAGTCTTTGTGTGATTCTGAAGGAAAAATATCATGTCTTCAGTATTACAATATGGTGTTAATTATATATTTGCTACCAGTTCTCCTTTCTGCAAAGGTTTAAGTCTGCACTTAACTTCACAAATCTGTTTAAACTTTAAAATTACATCACAGCAGCTCAACTCTAGGAATGCAACAGCATGGTAATTATGTATAGTGTATAGTACTTTGTGGCTTTGGAACTTAGTCTTTTTGAGAGAGACACTGAGATAATTCTTCTTTAACATTTTCACATAATTTAGTCTTTCGTGGATTGTCAAGAAGTAATGAAGTAGGGTTTTTTTAGTAGTGTTCAGTGGTTTCACTTGTTCTTTTGAAGGATAAAACCTTATTTTTTAACTTATTTCACTGCTTCAATTTTTTGTAATGTTACAGTTTTCTCTTTCACTACTGTTTTGTGGGGTTTTTTTGATTCTTGTTTTTATATTAGAATCACACACCTTAATACTTCTGTTTTATTCACATAGCTTTCCAACGTGCAAAACTTACCCCATACAAGCAGCTTTATAGTAGTGCATTATGTTCTTGTGGCAAAGGCAAGCATGGAATCAAAAATATTGGAACAAGGAAAAAAGAAATATTAACTTTAAAAACAGCATTCAATAGACATTTATTTTGAAATAAACTGTTTTTCTTCATACGCTTTTTAAAATGCAAAATTCAGTCTACTGTGTTTGATAGAAAACTGAAACTTCTAAGGAGGTTCTAGCTTTTCATGTGTGTTGCATGCTGAGGGGACTGTACTGTACATAAAAGAAAAGTAGCAGCACTTTGCATGTATTGTCAGTGGAGGAGATGTGATGATGATCATTCTAATGGCACCTATTTCTGATAGAATATCGAGTGACTTAATCAAATCTTCATTTTATGAATTCTTTTAGCTCTTTACATTAAAAATGTTTCAAGTTAATATTTAATTAAATCAATAACAAGGCAGAAATTAGATATAAGAATAAAACTATTTTACTGTGTCTTTTCTCTAAAGCTGCGTGCTGGCCCATTTGATGAGTTCCAGATCGCTACCATGCTAAAGGAAATCTTGAAAGGTCTTGACTACCTACATTCAGAGAAAAAAATTCACAGGGATATAAAAGGTGCATTTAAAATGTAACTTTGTTAAAGCCCTTAAATATCATGGGAGCAGCGTTCTAAATTAGATGTTACTTTATTTCCATTTGGCAGCTGCCAATGTCTTGTTATCAGAGCAAGGCGATGTTAAGCTTGCTGATTTTGGAGTTGCTGGGCAGCTGACAGACACGCAAATTAAGAGGAATACCTTCGTTGGAACTCCATTTTGGATGGCCCCTGAAGTTATTCAGCAGTCAGCATATGATTCAAAAGTAAGTATGAGAGTAGAATATCTTTTCTTTTTATCTGCAGCTCTAACAGAAAGCACTTTTTTCTTTCTAGCTTTATCAATACTGAAAAAAAGTTCATTTCAAATTACAGGATTTTAAGTAGCAAAAGAACAATTAAACTGTTATTACAGTAATTGGATGTCACTGTACTCCCATGCAGGATCCATGAAAACTCAGCAAGTAAACTTGATGCTTTCATATTAACATTCTTTTAGAGAAACTCCCTGGATACTTTGCGTTGTGGGTTTATTTTTGTTTAATTTAAATTCGGTGTTTCCCATTTTATTCAAATAGTAATAAAGCTTTCAAGTCAGAATACTACCAGAATTTATCACCTTATTTTAAACCTAAGATCAGGGCTGAAATTTTACTCTATCCTCACTCTTTTATATGACATGAATCTTACCATTTGAACTTAATTCCTTAAGATGCAGGTATTTAAGTTAGTCTCTAGGCTTCCTCTTACTGTCAAAGGAGAAGGAGTTGAATGGGTTGCCTGTCTTTCCGTTATCTACAGAAGGGTGACTTGTGTGAGGCCAAGTTTAGCTTTAGTATACATCTGTGTTTTGTCAGTAAACACTGGACTCTTAATACATGACTGCATTTCTACAGCTTGCTGTTAGGTATTTCTGAGGATCTAATTCTGAAGATTTCAGCTAATTGTAGACAAATTGGAAGGGAGAGTTTCTCAGTGTGAACGAACAGTAGAAACGCAGACACTATACTCCTGCCATGTTTTCTGCAGGTTTGGAGGTGCTGCTAAAGCTCACTATAAGGAAGGAACAATCCCCTTTACTCCTGTGTCTATACCAACAAAATGATCTAGAGCATGCGTTTAGTGAAATGGCAGTGTATTTTGGTGCTGGCGTTGGATTTTGTACACTGTTTGGGTACATCCTCAAGTAGGAACAAGAAATCTCAAAGTCTTGGTAGTACAAAGGAACTTTCATACTGTTTTTCTCAAATAGTAAGCACTTAACCATACATGTCATGTGCAGTTTCACTTAACATAAAAGCCTTTTGAGTATCTGAGATGTACTAAAAATCCACAGAGATTTTTCCCAGAATCATTCAAGTTTGAAGAAATTTTGTATATATCGGGTTCTTGCTGATAATAAGGAGCATATACATTCACTTGTAATTTTAACGTGTAGAGTTCCAGTGGTACAACTGTAATACTCATTCTAGGGCTTTTTGGGAAAGTACTCTAGCTTGTTTTAAAAATGCATGTTGTCCTGTCCAAGTGAAAATAATTCCTCTTCTGTTTGCCCTGTGTGTAAATCAGCTGTACCACCCCTTCATTTACATTCTGCCAGCAACCTAATCTCCTGTGTTCTGTATCTCCTCACTGTTGTTGCAAGAGCAATGCCCTTTCTCCTTTCTTAGCCAGAAGTCTAGTGGGAAAGTATGAAAGAGGCAAGCCTTTGGGTAGGACAGATGAAAGGGTTTTGGACAGGATACACTTATTTCTAGTCTAATATTGAAAAGTATTTTGGCATCTGGACTGAATTTTAACTTTTCTTTGTTCCCTTCTTCAGAATAGTAGAAAATGAAATAAATTAATACACTTTTATAGTAACAGAGACTTACAAGCCACATCTCTTTCAATATGTTTTGTTCCAGTTATGAGCTAGCTTATTTATTCAATATTAAATTACAGATATGTTAGTTCTTCTTATGAATAGGAAAAGGAGTGTTGGAGAGATGCAACTTGTAACCCTTCTTTACTATATCGGCAGCTTTGGGTTATGACTATTTGCCAAGTGTAGTCAATCATACCCATTTTTAATGAGAAACACCAATAGTGACTTGAATGGCTCTTGTAACTAATCTAAAAAGATGCAAACGATGTATATTTCACTTGGGAGAAATCTCTAAGTTGGAAGTTCTCAAAGTTCATAAGACATGGATAAAATTTGTCTCTATCAATAATGCTTATTTCTAGGTAAAAATGGTGTCACTTAATTCTTATGAAACTTTTGCTGCCAGCTTGGTATCTCAGATCTAACCAGAGTTGTTGATTACTTTCCAGCTAACTTCATAAAGCTGTCTGTTAGGAATGAAATAGACAATGCAACAATACTGATGTTGTATACGTTGGTCAAAGTTATTCAAGACTGATTAAATCACTTAGGTCTTTGGAAATTATAGCCTTTGAGTATTAAAAAAGAATCTATTCATTTTCTACTGAGACCAAAGTTAACTTTAGTATATAGATGCAGATTTCAGTTATTAATTACTTTGTTGTGATATCATTTAACTTTATACTATAAGGAACTTTTTCCTTTCTCAGGCTGACATCTGGTCATTGGGAATCACTGCTATTGAACTAGCCAAAGGGGAGCCACCCAACTCCGATATGCATCCAATGAGAGTTCTGTTTCTCATTCCAAAAAACAATCCTCCAACTTTGTTAGGAGAATTCAGTAAACCTTTTAAAGAATTCATCGATGCATGTCTTAATAAGGATCCAACATTTGTGAGTAGATAATTGTGTGTTTGTATTTGTGTAGAGATGTATAATTATATTTTTTTAATACATGCTTAAAGTATTCTGCTGGTACAGTATGTCATAGTTGATTGAAATAATTTTGGAGACTATACTTGTGACTGTAAATATTAATGGTACTTCTTAACAGCTGTGTCTTCACCCCAGCCTCTTTTGTTTAAAATAATGAAGGGGGGAGGAAGGGGGACAGAAGTAATGATGATGGCAGAGGCAACTTCCTACAACGCGTGTGAACCTAGGATAAGGTCAGAAGAGAAGCTTTGAAAGAGGAGAGAATCCTAAATCTCTTCCATAGCAGAACTTTTGCTGTCTGCCTGAATTCTGCTTACAAGGAAATGTTGCAGTGGAGAAACTTGATTAGTCATTTTCCTGGGTGTGTACTTTCTAGCATAGAAGGGTAAGCAATAGCCTGTGTGTGACTTGATCATATTTTTAGAGTGCTTGTAAATGTGGATTACTGGATTTTCTCAACTTCCTGTTTCTACTAATTTCCTGATGCTGTATGAGCTAAGTCAGTTGTCATACTAAATCTCCCCTACTAACATTTAAAGTCACAAAATGTTAGCATAACATTAAATACTTAAGTGTTTCTTATAGCGCCCGACAGCAAAAGAACTTCTGAAGCACAAATTCATTATGAAAAATGCCAAGAAGACTTCATACCTGACAGAACTAATTGATAGGTTTAAGAGATGGAAAGCAGAGGGACATAGTAGCGATGAAACTGATTCCGATGGTTCTGATTCGTAAGTTAATTTTCACAATTTAGTCTCTATCTGACTTTTTCTGTTTTGCATTGGCTTCTTTCAAGGAAATCCTGTTTGAAACTGAAGACTAATGTATAAGTCAAGCTATGCGCTCATTCTTTCATTTTTTTTAAATCTAAACTCAGTTTCAGTGCTGTTTAAGTGCTATGTATTTCCTAGTTTGGGGCTAGTGGTTATACCAAAAACAATGAATTACAATTAGAAATACCACAGAGCAAGGCTGAGGTGTACAAGAGGTTTGCACAATGTGGGTGGAACCACATGCCTTCTCTAAGTGTCTTGCTTTTCTGGACATCAGATAACTGTTTTAAATGGGATGTCATAGGAGAAGGTAAGCTTTATAAGTAGGCATCTTCTGTTTGCTTTGATTGTATTTCAAGTTGGTCTCTGAAGTTGTTTTTCTGAAGTTCAGTTAATGTTTCAACACATGCTTTTTTCCCTTGTTTTAAGGCATACAGAAATAATCCATATAGATTTACTGTGTATTTGGGTTACCTATGGTTGCTTAGCATTATGCTGTGGCTAGTGTTACGTACACCATATCCTTTTTCTTAGGGAGTCAAGTAACAAAGAAAACAACTCTCATCCTGAGTGGAGCTTTACCACAGTTCGAAAGAAACCAGATGCAAAGAAGCTGCAGAATGGGACGGTATGTAGTCTAAAAAGTTCTTCTTTAAGTGATGGTTTTGAAGCCATCATAAGGTGGTGTTAAAACTTCGTAATTATTCAGTCTCCTTAAGAACTGACTACTTTTTTGTAGTTCAACAGATAATTCTTGTTAGTGACATTTACTATGCCTATGTCAGCCTTAATTGCAAAAGGTACCACATACTAATAGAACAGTATGTGTTCAAAGATGTATGAATACTAAACTTCTGTATAACATTAGAGAAGAGAATTTGAAGTGTGACGATATGATGTATGTCATCAGGCATCTATTTCCATATTTCCTAACACTTGTTGATGTACCGTACCTTCATTGTTTTGTGATATGTTACAAGGGCTGTGTTGAATTCTAATGAACTTTCAAAATCATGTAAGCTGCATTTAGCACAGCATACATATGGTATAGGAATATACTGATACCCTTGTTTGTTAATTTTTAGGATCAAGATCTTGTTAAAACCCTGAGTTGTTTAACTATGATAATCACCCCTGTCTTTGCTGAGGTAAGTTTTACCTTCAAAGAAATTTTTAAGTTATTGCCCAAGCATCTGATGAATTCTGTAAGCTTTATCTGCTTTGGTTTGCTACTCAGCTCAAACAGCAGGACACAAATAATGCTAGCAGAAAGAAAGCAATTGAGGAACTTGAGAAAAGCATCAATATGGCAGAAGCAACATGTCCAGGGATCACAGATAAGATGGTGAAGAAACTTATGGAGAAATTTCAGAAGTAAGTGAAGAAAGTTTTGCATGCATTTTAAAAAATATATATATTTATAGGAAAAAAAAAAAGAGAACTATTTCTGTCAAGGAAAAGCTCGTTATTTCAAGCATTTCATATGCTAGGGAAGTTTGAGTACAGTATTTTGATAAGTGATAGATCAGTTACATCCAGGGCTCTACATTTTCCAGGGCTCTACATTCTTAGCTTCAGTAGTTATATGTAATACTTCTGGTTATTGAAAGAAAAACTAATGCTAACAATAACCTTTTCTGCTTGGTCTTTACACTCCACAATTTTATTGTAGTTGTTATATTTTGCTTCCTTTAATTTAACCTGCAGTTTTATCTTCAGCGTATTTATAGCAAGGAAGGGACCAGGAGAATCCTTATTAGTTTAATGGTACATAGATAGTTACTTGCTGTCTGCCAAGATGAGACACAATAATTAACAAAAATTTTACTTTTTTATCTGTAGATTTTCTGTTAATGACTCATCCTAAGAAACTTCACATAATTGACTGCTGTTTCATATGGACCCAGTGAAACCCACCAAAACTACTTCAAGCTTGGCAGTGCTTAGCTCATGAGCTCCTTGTGCCTTTTGGATCTTTGCAACATATTGATGGTGATTTGAGGATTTGAAAGAACCTACTCAACTATTTTGTGGCAGTGCACATGGTTTTATATTTTCAGGAAATTATTTTGTAAAGAACAACTTTTAATATTGTAGTTTCACCAGTTTAATCTGATAAATGTTGAGGTGCAGTTTTGCTTTTAGAAATAACCATTACTTTAGTTGATAGAAAGTGCAAGTACAGTATGTTTTGATGCTATTTTGTTCCTGTACACAGGGATGTACAGGTCTTTTGTATTCATGAGTTAAACTTTTGTAAATCACTAACAAGCTTCAGAGAAAATAGCTTTTTCACAAGCATATTCAAAACATGTATTGTAGTGGCAAGGGTATTGCTGTAGCACCTGCTTCAACCAGCATATAGTTATCGTGCCCTGAAGAATAAACCTGCAACAGTATCTATTATAATTCTAAATTGGTACAGTATTTTAGGCAGCTCTATGATTAAATATATTTGAGAGCAATATGTCAATAGTTTGCAGGTGATATGTAGCAACAGGTATATCCTGATGTACAGTATATGTATTACCTTTTAGAACAAGTAGTAATTCAATCTTATATCATCATGGTAGGAAAATTAAAGCAATACAGTTGAGGGGGTGGGGCTTTTGGCAATAATGGACAAAAAATGAAGTCCAATTGTATTTAATTTAATTTTTTTCCTCTGAGCATACATACCTGGGTGGAAGGGAGCCAGAGAAGCCGAGCGTCGCATGATACATACCTCACAAGCAGGTATAAGTGTAACACCAGCGTTCTTTGTGGTGGTGTTGTTTCTCCTGTAAGATATTTATACACGTTTTTGTTCTTAAATACATTAAATACAGTACATCAACATAATTTGTTTATAATTTTCTGAAAGTGTATTTTAAATATGTATTTACCAGTTAATATGCAAATAACTGAGTTATAGATATTCTTTCACAAAAAGGTAGTACTGTGCAGTATGGAGTGATTTTTTTCATAAAAAGTAGGTAAGATTATAAAGTTGCTTTCAGTTATATATTTATGGTACTGCTAACTGGGTAATCTCTTCTGGTTTTTTATTATTTTTTTGTTATTGTTTGTTTTTTCTCTCTTTTTCAACCCAGTATGTATATTATGCTGAAATTTTGAACTGGGATTTTTTTTCAGTACTTAGCTGTGGAACTGTTGGTGTAAATTTATTTTTGATAAAGGTTGGGTGTGTTTATTTTATGGTTCAGACCTGCACATTTTGTTTTTGCACAAAAGTCATTTTAAAAAATCTGAAATATATCTGCCAAATATTAAAAAAGTAATGGTGTGCAAGTAAATACTGCATTTTTAGTCAAATGTTGCCATTACATCGTTTTTATATAAAGGACACTTGTGAGAGATGGTGGTTAGATATGCCAAGGACAATTATTTTCAATGGTGCCTACACTGTAAAAAAAAATTAAAAAAGGAAAAAAAAAAAAAAAGAAAATAACTTTGTTTTAATTTTAAAGAAGTGTTTCTGTTTAAAACTTTCATCTGCTATATAACTGAAATTCGATTAGAATTTATATCTGAGAAAAAGTCTGGAAATAGTTTTTGAAAACAATAATGTTATGGATTAAATAAATATTTTTATAAATGTAAAAGCAGCAAAAGTTGTAAATACAGTTGATCTGAAGCTTTACAAAATAACTGCATCACAAAAACAAATTGTAGTGCTTCTCTAGCTTCTGTAGTTGTTAGTCTTGTAAATCTGTTTATAGATGAAGCTTATTTCAATGTTTTGGGGGGTTTTAAATGGTTTAAAAATAAATATTTAAGTTCTGTAAACTTTCATGAGTTCTTTCTGTTGTGCGTTTTATTCTGGATTTTAATAAATGTGCAGAGGCGTGGATATACCTCCTATCTTGTGTTATGGCTTAGCAAAGGCGTTCCTTGCACAGAGTCGCATGGTTGCTTTGAAAAGGTTTCGGGTCATTCTCCCCCATCCCCCATGCTGTTCTTGTCTGGAAGATACCTACCAGCTGCTATGCAACAGGGAATGCTAGAGAGACAGAGCAACTCCACGGTTTAGTTTTGGTTTCAGTCCCATAGAGGAACGTTCAGCATCTATGTGCTCAAACGAATGTGCATGGCCTGTGACAACGTAGCGTGACCTAATATCTTTACGGGCTTAATTGTGAACTTGGCATTGTAAAGTGAAGGTACAAAAAGGCCAGGGCCACAGTTACCTCAGCTTTTACTTCACCAGTCCCATCCCAAATCTCATTGTAAAGACCTCCATATTCACTTCTCAGAATTAAAATCATGTTTTTACTTCTGTGTCACTTCCCTTAAGGTGTAGTGTGTGTGGTTTTTTTTAATGAGACCAAGGGGAGAGGTGATAAGAATTTCTCCTGAATTTTGTAATTGGTAGTTATACCCTGTTGACACAGTCTTTAATCTATGCAACTCCATATCCTGTTCTGGATAGCCAGGCTTAGTGAATTAATTAATGTCCTACTTATGTGGTAAGACTGTAGCAAGTTACTGAACTATGGTGCCTCTTCCTGTGAAATGGGTGGATCATATGCCTACCTCACAGGACAGTATGGGGAAAAAAAATCATCCATGTATGCATAAAACGGCTTCATTCTCTTGTAAGAACAGTCCATTTAAAGACTACTTTATTGTACTGCACATGGCATTTTTGCACCTAAGGTCTTTGTGCATTGTATGACTGTAACTCTTAAGAATGGATGTCTGTATTACTGGTTTCCAGAGAACCGTTTCTTTTTCCCCATGACTTGCTAGATACTGATGAACTGTGTAACTTAATCAGCAGTATTCTGTTGCTGGCAGGTAGATAATGGGAAGAGAGATCAAGATATTAACTTAGGAATCATCTTCTTGTGTGTTTGGTTTGTTAGGTTTCCCACGGTAGATGGAGAAGAATTGATACTGAAGTAGTCTTATCAAAGTAGTCTGTATCACAGAGTAGAGAAATGTATTTGTTCTTGGGTAGATGAGTCCTTTATCAATGTAATCATTCTTAAAACCCCTGGTCTCTTGATTCCTCTAGCACACTTCTGTACAGTAAGCATTGTAGTATTGTAAAAACCTGTTCTTGCATTCAATTGAATATCTATAGTTGAATAGGAAAGCGCATAGATTCTCGATGTGTTTGCACAAGGCTTAGCAATTGTTAAAGGTCTCATTTTTATAACACTGTTTTATGACTTAACACTGGAATAAAATGATTTTATTCTTTACAAAGTTTTAATGGTATGTATGTTGGCTTGCCTTATTTCACATCTTTCCAATAACTGAAGTTACACTTAATATAGAAATTTCTATATTTTGAATATAGTTAAATTTGCTGGAACCTTAGAGCTCCTCCAAACTAATGTTCTTCATATACTGTGTACATTTTGATGCTTTTGTAACATAATACATACACCTCTATGTAAAAAAAAAAAAAAAAGAAAAAAGAATATCTTGCATGTAAATCTCAAGATTAGCTTTATCTGTAAGTGATGCATTTTATGAGCCCTAGCTACATCAGTCCAAATGCATTAAGTAGCTTAATGTTTTGATGCTATAATGCTTCTGTGGGGCCCCCCCCCCCCCCAATTAATAGTGTTTGGTTGCTTAAGGGATATGTTTGCTTTTTCCCAGGTACTGACGTATGGCTTTTTCACCATCAGCAGTACATGTCATCTCTCTGTCCTCAGTATTTTTGTTCATTTGTTTTACTAGTGAAACACACTCAATATTCTTGCCTCTTCTTGGTGAACAGGGCTGAGAAGGGACTATACAGGTACCACAGGGAAGGACTGATGCAAGGGTTATTTTGGTTTTCTTTGCATGCGTGCCACTGCTTACTGAGATTGTTCCTTTATTTTAGTCAGTCCCAGCAAAGCTGGCTTATACAATGATTTTAGCTTAATTTCTGTCATTTACTCAGGACTGCTTTGTTCTTCTGCTATTGTTGACCATTATGTATGATGTGCTAAGTCACGGTGTACATGCTGTGCCCCAGTACTCTCTAGTCAATGGAAAAATCCAAAAATAGTTCCCAAGTCCTTGTTTCCCCATCTCATTGCAGTGTCCCCAGCAGTTCTGAATGCCAGAGCTAGGAACTCCTGGCGGTTTGTGCACTGTAGTTTTACATTGATCCCTCCCAGTAAGGCTGCTTGTCTGTTCTGTGCTATGCTCAAGGTAAAGCTGACCTGGGCCAGCCTTCCATGTCTCCACATGATTTCAGGACCTAACAGTGATAGTAGGTTTGCCTGTTTGCTTAAGGTATAATAACCCTTTAAGGGATGTTCTCTTGGGACTACATGTAAATTTTGTAGTTGAATCACTACAACTGTTTTTTTCCCCTTCCCACACCATGCATGTAGATTACCATACTTAAATGCTGCATTGAATGGCAGTTCTTGCTGTTTCCAAGATGCATAGCATGGAGAAAGTAAACTTTCTATTTATGTGGATTTCTTTCTTCCTTTTTTTTTTCCATCAGTCCCAGAGCAGCGTGTGGGGTCCAGGTAGTTCACAGCTTCTTCATCCCAGAATAACCTGGAGCAAAAGCAAACAGTGTGCTCTCTTGTTGATCTAACACATTTCTTTGGGCAGCTGACCAAGAATGTGGTTGTTTTCAGCAGCATTCAGTGAGTCTCAGCTGCCTGTAAGACAATGAACACAGAGGGAAAGCAGCCTGGCAGCTCTGGGGAGCAACGAGGGCTGCCTGGGGGCTGTGAGCTGCAGGGGAAGGTGGGTTGAGGTGCAGATGGCCTTATCTGCAGTAGCTTGGGCCCCATCCAAAAGGAGGAAACCAAAACTAGTGTGAACAACTTTTTTTTTTTTTTAATATTTTTTTGTCCAGCTTCTAAAACAAAAGACAGCAACACACAGAGTGAGGCAGTAACCGTGAACCTAGTTTTTTTCCACACTTGTTTTCCATCCCTGCCCCAGCTTCCTTGTTCCTAAAATCCCTTCAACTACTTTGCACTGCTTTCTCAACCATAGGCATTACAGGGCTTTTCCTCTTCTTATGGTCATGTCCTGCAGTTTTACAGAGTTGTTCTTAAAGAAATAAGAACTTAACATCTTACGGAAGTAGCATCATTCTCCTGTTTTCAGAGTAGATTTCCTGTGTTTTTAGGGTAATAAGTTCTGTGTAATAAAAACATGTCTAGGAAGTATCTATACCTTTCCACTTCAGGGAGCAATGCACAAATAAGCAATCTCCCTCCTGCTGCCCTGTGGATGGTGAGAAGCTCCCTCTCTTGCTCTTCTATAACTAGAAACGGCCCTGGTAAAAATAACATTGCATTCATGTAGCAAACAGGAACGTTTAGAAGCACCATGGTTACAGCAGCCTTCCTAATGCCAAAAGGGTAAGCACCAGCTGCCTCTCTTTCCTGTCCTGCTCCTCAGAGCTTTTTCCCCACACTGCTTGGTGGAGGCCTGATTTGGGGTAGCAAGACCTTCCTCTGCGTGCCTCGCCCCCCCCCCCCCCCCCCCCCCAGATTTAAGCAGGATGCTGAGGTGCCCGGGCTCTGGAGCCGCTGACAGAAAATAACAGTTAATAGACCTAAGAATGGAGCTATACATCATCATTCATTAACCCACCTACTACAGCTCAGAGTGGGATGCTGTTTAATGATTTACGAGTGCTGCTATGATATTTCCTGGGAAGGATAATGCTCTAAAATGGCCAGGGACAAGACAGAGTTGCTCACTTCTTACATGGCTCAAAGCATCACAAGGAGCACCCCACGCGTGGCACTGTGTCCTTCAGGACTGGGTGTTCCTGCAGCACTGGTGTAAGGAGCCTGCCACTGGAGCCTCTGTGCTGGGGCATTGACAGCTCCAAGAACAGCTGCCTCTGCTCAGCTTCCCCGACCATCCTGTTCCTCTCCCACTGGGCCTCAAACACTCTTCCCACCAGCAGGCTTCCCTGGAGTTGTGAAAAACTGTTTAAGATCTTCCATAATTTTTTTTTTCTTCCACCTCACTGATGAAGACTTGGGTGGCTGAGCTCTGAGTGTGGCCTGCTTGGACTAGATGCAGTGTCTGCAGGGCTTAAAAGAGAGCCCCTGCCCATCTGGCTCAAGCTGGACCCCTGCATGTGAAAAGCCTGGTGGCAGAGATGCACCAGTTTCAAGGTGTGATGCAGGAGATGGGTGCTTCTGAACATTCCCCAGCTGTCCCTTAACACTTCCTCTACAGCTAAGAGCACTCACACAACATGAGCCCATCACGTTTCACAAGCAGTAAGCAGCCCTGTAAGCAGGACTGTGACCATTGTGTGGGTCTGGATCAGTCCTGGCCACCTGTGGCTCCTTTCAGCCGGTGTGAGGCACCTAAGTGAAATACCTGGAAGTCCTCTCTTCAGCAGCACCGGTCATGAAGGACACCTCTTCATCCTCTTCTTCCAGCTGGAGACTGCCAGAGGACAGCCGCACCCGAGCCATGGGCGACCGCAGCACCCGGCCGTACAGGGAGCAGTAGTCAGTGGCCAGGAGGTCGGAGTCAGAGTCGCTGGACTCAGTGCTGCTGCCGACATAGCGCTCGGCGGGGTGCCTCGGCCGTGGCGTGAGCCCTTGCTGGGCCAGCACGTGCTGTAGGATTCCTGCCTTGCGGCTGCTCAGGGCAGGCCGTGGGCCCAGGGGCCTGAACTCCGAGCCGTAGGGGAAGCGGATGGTTTTCATGTCCGACTGGCTCCAGGACCGTTTGGGAGGCTGCTCTTGAAGGCCATAATCAAAGGAGCGAGCCAGCGGCCTGCTCCCCCCTTCGGGGGCTGTGCTGGTGCCCACAGCCCTGTGCGAAGCCTCGTGCTGTAATTCTCCTGTCCAGGCAGTGCTTGGGCTCCACTTGGGTGTTTCTGTGGCCATAGGGATGCATCCACCGGCTGCTCCTGCTGCCTCCTGGCTGGGCGTTTGCATGTGGCACAGGGCCTGTGGTGGCCTGTCTACGTAAAAGAGGACCTGGGGGGCCGGGGTGGCCACTGGCTGGGGGCATGGCACATCTGTGTACACCAGCGGCCTCGTGCTGACCTCCCGCATGTTGCCCACCGAGGTGCTCTTGCTGTTCCCAGCAAACTTGTGGTGGGGCCGAAAGGATGTCAAGGGGTTCCTGGAGCCGAAGAGGTCGGCGGGCTCCCACGCCCGCTCCAGCTCCAGCTCGGCGTAGAGCAGGGGGAAGGCGGAGCTGCTCTTGGAGTGGGGCAGGAAGACGGGGGCTGCTTCAGGCTTGGAGCGCTCCAGCTCGGCAGCGAATGTCACCTCCGTGGTGGAGCTGCAGCAGCGGCTGTCCAGCGTGGGCTCCGAGGTGTGCACCCCGTTGGCAGCGCGGAAGGAGCCCCGGCTGCCATAGGCTAGGCGCAGCTCCTCCACCTGGTGAAAAAAAAGAGTCTGTGGGCATCCTGCTCAGCCCCAGGCGGGCAGGGGGAGCAGAGCAGAGCCGGCAGCAGGATGAAGAGCCAGGGCTGTGGCTCAGACTCTGGCTGCCTCTTGTGCACACTGCAGGGACGTACCTGCTTGGACACATCTGTCAGGAGGTCCGGGGAAGAGCGGCACTGCCTCTCGTCATAGCGGGATGCATGGTGCTTCCTGCAAGGCCGAGTGCAGGGGTGGATGCAGGGCCAGGACGCCCCACACACACACCTCAGTACTGCCCCCCTCCCTGCCCTCGGTACCTCTCAAAGGGCAGGCTCTTCATCTTCGCCTTCCTCCCGTGCTCCAGCAGCTGTCTCTGTGTCCTCCCACTGCAGCAGCAAGGAGGGAAAGGTGTGAGCAGCACCATCAGCCCAGCCCTGGGCGGCCCCGCACCCTGGGGGAGGTGAGGGGACGCGGCAGGACCGGGGTGGCATCAGCAGGACCAGGGAAGAAGCTCTCAGGTGTCAGCCTCTCACACCCAGCCAGGGCAGTTTTAAAGGGGAGGCTTAGAGCCTCTGCACACCAGGGATTTTCCTCTGGGACTTTACCTGTAACGGAAACTCGAGCCCTTGCTGCACAGAAGGGCTTTGGGCTTTGACTTGGGTTCTTCAGACAACCGGAAAAATGCGTGGTACTCCACACACGTCTTCCAGAAAGCCTTGCAGGCATCCCTGCTCGCCATGGTGAACACCAGTGTGTCCTTGCACAGTGCCTGTGTGGCCAGGGACAAGCGCGCGGGTGTCAGGGACGCGCTGGGCCAGACTCTGCAGCTTGCCCTCACGGTCCTGAGCTGGGCAGCTGCCTTCGCAGCTTACAGAGCCCTACTTACAGAAATGTTTGCATGGAGCTTGATGAGAAAATGCTTCCTCTTGAAACTCAGTTTGCGAATTTTGGACCAGTTGAATGTGTTGATCTTTGTATTGCCCTGCAAGGACAGACACAGCAGTTATACCAGGATGGGGCAAGATGCAGAAATATGACTGGCCGAGACCTGGGCTCTCAGGACACCACAGGAGCCATTTCTACAGCGCCCACTGCCCCTGGGCCTGGGGAAGAGGCAATGGGGATTTAGCATTTGACCCTCAGTTCTCTATCAGCTGATCCCAAGAGCAGGAATTAAGGCTCAGGGCTGAACTCTTTCTAAAGAAGCTAACTGTATAACAGCAGTGGTCCAAGACAAAACTCACAGGGGTCAAAGCAGAGTGTCCCATCCTTCCCAGCTCACAGGGCAGGTAAGGTGTTAATGCAGAATCTGCCTCCCAAAAGAAGTGATATGAGAAGCGCAGCAGAGCTCAGCTCAGTTCCACGCCTTTAAGCAGACTGCAAGCATACCTCACCTTCATTACTGCTATGCATCACTTGGGATGCAGACATGCAATACTCGTATCACAGCAGGAAGATAAAACTGTGCTACCCTGGGCCATGGCACTGAGACCCTCTCAGCCCTCTGGGAGAGCCCAGATTCTCATGGGCTCACAGATGCTCTAATCATGCATGCACACGAGGGTGTTTATGGCTCTGAATAAATAACTGGGTCTGGCAGCACTAATTATGAACAGCAGACCCGCAGTTAGGGTGTTTTTTTTTTTCTGCTCTGGCAAGATGTTCCCAGGTTGAAATTAGTCAGTGTGGGAGGCAAGCACTGTTTCACGCCGGCTGCGAGGAAGTCTGTATTTATTCCTCAGCTACACTGTGATTAAACGTTATGTAATTGCACAGACATTAGGTGGCTATTTTTGCTGGGAGATTATACGGTGAATGCATGTGACGCAGCCGTGTAACCTGCAGTGCTTACACGGCTGTGCCCGCAATGACAAGGGACAGCAGGGCTCTGCCAGAGCCCCGGCAGGCACAGCAGTGTGCAGCCAGAGGTGCTGGCAGTGTGCTGGGGCTGAGACCAGGGTGATATCCCAGAGCATCACCTCCCTGCCTGAGGTTTGCTAGGGTGCACTTGGTTTAGAGCAGGTGAGGGGAGAAGGCTGAGAACAGGAGGTTATGTCCTCACAGAGCCCACCCTGAGCCCGCAGCTTACCCGCAGGACCAGCACCCCCATGTGTGTCACGGCCAGGTTGATCTGCGTCCCCTCGCCGTCGCTGGCGGGGTGCGGGCGAATCCCATACATCTCCAGCTTCCTGGCCACGTCCAGCAGCTGAACGTCTGACTCAGCTGGTGTCTTCCCCCTGGAGACACAAACACACTGGGAAGTGACAAGAATGAAAAATCAGCTACTGAAATGGGCTGAAAAGACACCATTTTGGATGTGTGCATGCCAGGACGCTGAGCAGCCATGCCGCTGCTGTCCCTGTGTGCTGATGGAAAGGAACCCGTGCGCAGCAGCCCTTACCCGTGCCTTCGGTGGTAATGCATGATCTTGTTGTCCAGGTACTCCTGGTTGGGCAGGTACCTGTGGGTGGCCAGGTGCTGCTGGTCTGTCTCCTCGTGGAAGTCACCCAGCTCAGCTGCGGGGGGCACAGGGAGAGTGGGGTTAGCAGCAGCCCTTGCCATGCAGTCAAAGCAAAGCCCTGGTGCCCCCGCTGCAGGCGTGTGCCTGCCCTTACACTGCAGCAGGTGGGAGACGAGCAGCGCCGCGCTCTTGTCACTGCAGGGCAGCCGCCCCAGCGCCAGGTCCTTCTTGATCTGGAGTGTGAAGAGATACCTGTGGAGGGGACAGGAGCTGCCCTGAGAGGGGACCCTTCTCAGGCCCCAGCTCAGCACAGCCAGGCTGTCCCCATGCCCCTCCCAGTGCTCGCCTGTGCCCCAGCACAAGGGATGCAGGTCTGGGGGGGTCACAGGAGTGTGCAGCCCCTCCACAAGGCTACAGCTGGGCACCACCATGAGCAGCATGCCCCTGCCATTTAAATGGCCATTAAGAGGTTTCAGAACTAACATTCCTTTATGCTTCAGAGGGCATTTGTGTCTCCTCTCAGGGCTAATGTTCTGCAGAAGCACTGTATTGGTTTTATTCTTAGCTCCTGTTTGCAGTGCGTTCTCTGAAATGTAAGAGCTAGCAATGTCATTTTTAAAAATAAAATTAAGGTCTTTCTCTCAGAACACAGCTTGAGGCAGGAGCTAGACTGAGCAAAGTCAGACTTGGTGCTCAACTGCTAAAACGTTTGGCAGTAAACACACTGCAGCCTCTTAAGATGGCTGATTTTCAAGTGGTTTTTATATAAAAATAGAGTACCAAGGAAAGATACTATTTGCAGTTTTGTTTTGTAAAGCACAGAGCTCTGTCAATACTTAGCATTACCATTGCTAACAGACAGGTTTGGTTGGATGACAACAAGGATTTTTATACACATGCATTGCAACTGTGAAAACATAGGACTGCAATAAGGAAGGACCAGAACAAACACAGTACCTGGTCAGCTCTTCTCTCAGATGTCCGGGGTCCACTGGGAAAAATTTCACCATAAATTTGAAAAGAACCTCCTTAGGATCTTAAAACACAACATCTTCATAAGTTTTCTTTTATGTGCCTATTGAGAACATTTACAACTCTTTTCCCACATGCTGTCTCCTTACAGAGCAAATTGCTCTGGTCACTTACAAACCAGGGCTGGGAGCCCTGAGTGTCAGGATCTCCATCCTGTGTGGATGGACCAGCCTACCCCAACCCCCGGCATCCAGGATGGAAGCAAACAGGGAGCTGGACACCTCAAAATTATTCCAGAAAAAATGCCCCAGCATTTCTTTAAATTGTAAAGGCCCCCGCCAGGAGCGGGATTGCCGCATGGGTTCCCAGTGGAGCAGTGCTACAGGTGCTGCTCTGAAGTGTGGCCAGACCCCACTGTAGCTGCCATCAGAAGCCATATGTTAAACCCTCAGCAAAAGCCCTGGGCTTTACCTAGCCCTACAAGCTTTTGGGATGCAACAGCTTCAGGGGAGGGCATTTGGGCAAAGCTGGTTTGTGGGATGGGCGAGAGCAAGCAGCCAAACCCCAGGCAAAGTGCAGGGAGGTGATTCTGTAGGCACCAACCACCCCAGGCCACCACGGGATGGCTCCGGGACTCCTCCTTGCAAACACATGGGTCGTGGCCTCGTGCTCTTGACCACTTGCTAGTCATCACATATCTGGGGAAAATACTGTTTGGTTCATTATGGAAATAGGCTGATAGAGGTGCTGTGTTAACACCAGCCATGGGTTCAGGTCAGGCTGCGCTATGTCACTGTGCAGCAGCGTGGGGGTCCAGAGGCTGCGGGGAAGAGGGGTCGCCGCACGCCTGCGAGGCACACGGTTAACACTGCTCTACACAGGGCTCGGCTGTGTGGGCATCTGGGCTGCTGAGAGCTGCAAAGGGGAAAGGAGGACACTCAGAGAGCAATTCCTACTGCTCTGCCAGCACACCAACACGCACACTCACGCACGCACACAGCCGCCCCTGCCCCTCCGCCAAGCTGTCAGGATATTAACAGCTCAGGCCCAAAATGGTGCAAAAAACAGGTTGCAAAGGCAGCAGCATTTCTGCAGGGTTTTATATGGACAGTGCTGTTTTTGCAAACAATTCTGCCCACCTTCATACCATATAGGTAGCTCAGGTAAATGCTGAAAACCTGAGCTCCCGCCCTCAAGCACAAGAAACTACACAAACGTGCCCCCACTGGTAGCGACTGAGATGAATTTTATCTTTTAAATACTTACTTTTGACTTGCTTTGTTATGGGTTTTAGTGGCTCCAGCCAGACCTGAAATAAGGCAATAAACTGGGTGAATAAACAGTGGGAATAAGAGCAGGAGCATCATGCTGGAACACGATAAAGAACACTGGCTAGCTCGGGGACTGCCACAAACTGTCCTGCTGGGGCCGTGCTGCTTGCCACAGATGGTTACGGATAAACCCTATGGGCTGTGGCTGTCATCAGGGTTTTGCCAACCAGGTCATGGCTTGTGATTCCCATTTCCAAGTTTTTTTAGCATTATGGCAAGCCTTTCCATTTTGATTTTCCACCCAGTATTTTGTGGTGGTTCCAGCACCTACAGCAGTGCGGGCTGTTTCTGCCTGGCTGTGGGCACTGCGATGGGGCCGTGCTGCAACTGCACTCACGTGGTTCCCGGCCTGGCTGCGAAACTCCAGCCCGAAGTACTCCTTCTCCACCAGGTTGAGGTGGCTGCAGGTGAGGTTGAACAGCCCTTTTCCACAGGATTTTTGCTAGTGAGCAAACACACCAGGGAAGCAGCAGGTTAGGCAATGCTGACAGTAGTGGTGCGAGGATTTCAGGGAGATTGGGAAGACGATTTAGCCCCCTCCCTTCATCTTAGATAGGCTGTGGGATTTTTCCACATTGTGCCACAGCAAAGCCTTACTCAGCAAAGGCTGATGGCTTTGGTATGTGGGACAGGATGATAGCAGCTCTATGACATTTACCTCAGCTCTTGGATGTCAGATTCTGCCCCACCACTTCTCACCATTATTAAGGAACTTAATAAATCAGGAGGGGAAGGTAGAGGAAAGAAATCTCAGTCTCACCTTGCCTGTTGCAGCTGTTGGGACAGCTCTGTCTCTGGCTGGAGCCCCTGGACCAGGGATAGGCAGGCAAAGGTGCACAGGTAACTACAAACCGGGGCACCCCACCGGTCAGCCAGCCCGCAGGCAGATGGCCAAGATGAGCTGCCATTAATGGTAATTAACAGCAACTGGACCTTGCAGAG